>NC_050575.1:107117774-107417774 GCF_011100635.1 Trichosurus vulpecula
CAAAGGCATGCAGATAGGAAAAAGCGTGATGTAGATGGGTATGAGGAGATGAGTATGATTGGAACTGAGCGTTTCTTTACTCACCCACTTCCACCAGACCCATCCTTAGTAGACAAAGAACGAAGACAATCAAGCCCAAAGGGAATCAGGCAATAAGGTGGTGAATGTTAACTCAGAGTTTATGCTGAAGAAGCCTGAAGCTCATGGACACATTTGCTCATAAAGTTTTAGCTGAAAGAGACCTTAGAAGCCATCAAGGCTGATCCTACTCCCATCACCATTTTGCAGGTGAAGAAATTGAGGCAAAGAAAGGTTATAGAACTTGTCCAGCATCACACAATAAGCAATCTGCTCCAAAATTTCTCACCTGTTCTCAAGCCTCCTATATCATCCCCTTCCCCAATCCACTATACTCAGGACCACCCCTCATAGTTCACCCCCCCAAAAAAATTGAGGCCATTCACCAGGAGCTCCTTCTTATTTCTTCATTATCATCTCACATGACTCAGAAGCCGAATTTCAATTCAGTTCATCCTGACTTCAAGCCCAGTCCCGTAATCCACACAGACATGCTGTCTCTCCAACATAACTAACCTCCAAATATCAGTCATCCATCCAACCACCATTAATGAACACAATGCAAAGGAAGGACTCACTCTCCTTTGTTATTCACCCATGTCTTTCATTCCCTCCCAAACTGCCTTTCTGTACCTTCTTTTGAACTTTGAGACTGCTCCAGAGAGTCAGCAATCATTTCCAATAGAATCTCAAAAGATAACAAGTTTAGCTAAAAAGAAGCTCAGGACCATGAAGGCAAACACTTTAACTTTAAGTATGAGAAAACTGGGGGTCTCCCCTCCAAAAAAAGTTAGGTGAATTGCCCGGGTCATACAGCTAACATATACATATATATGTATGTATATACATGTATATGAATTGGGATTTAACCCCAGATTAAATCCAATCCTCTATCTATCATACTATGCTATTCCTCACCCTCATTAAGGGGAAGCTTTATGATCCTATAATCCCCTATTACCATTTATGGATCATAGGGTTACAGATTGGGGATACTCTTTCAACACTTACTATGCCTCCATAGGAGGAGTTACTGGAGTGTTCTCAAATGACTCATGAGAGCCAGTTGTTAAATTTTCAGTATAAGCGTTTATATGTTGGAAATTAGCAAACACTACAAATCAGGGAAGCTAGGTGGAGCTGTGGATAGAATGCTGGGCTTGGAGTCAGGAAGACTCATCTTCCTGAATTCCAATCTGGCCTCAGACACTTAGTAGCTGTGTTAACCTGATCAAGTCACTTAACCCTGTTTGCCTCAGTTTCCTCATTTCTAAAATGAGCTGCAGAAGGAATTGGCAAACCACCTCAGTTTCTTTGCTAGGAAAATTCCAAATGGTGGCACAAAGAGTTTGACATGACTAAACAACAACAAATCAGGGATTGATTTATTGTTTGGTTGATCGCCTGGATTTAAGAAAGCTGTGGAGAAAATATTTATAATATACATTAAATGTAAAACTGTGTTGTAGGTTTTCAGCAAGCCAGTTGTTAAGCATTTACTGGCATACTGCTGCCCCATACCAAACACTTAGTAACGGATGGCCTCGCTCCCAATTTCATTTTGAAGATTTCAGCTAGCTGTCTTGATTTTCCTAAGGTCTTCTTTTCTATGTCTCGAACTTTTTCATCATTATCACCTTCTGGTCAAGAACAGATAGTCTTGATCAGGTAAATCTTCCCACTTCTACCCTTGATTCCATTCCCTGTGACCTCTAGGACCTATGTCCAGCAATCATCCTCTTTGTCTTAAGAATCTTCAATATCTCCCTTGTCAGAGATTCCTTCCCATATGTCTACCCTTGTATTCAGGCTTTTCCTTGATTTTCTATTCCACCCAACTACTGCTGCAGATTTCTGCTTCACTTCATCAGGACCTTTGAAAAATGTTGCGTATATTCGATGATTCCAGTTTCTCAGTAGCCAATATCTCCCTAACGACATCCAGCCAGGCTTTGACCCCCACTACTGTACTGAAATTTTTCTCCCTAAGCTAACAATGGCTTCTTCATTGCCAAAAGGGGAACTAGATCATAGGCTTATAAATTTAGAGCTGAAAGAAACTTCGGAGCTCTGAACACAGAATTTAAAAACATAGTAGAATAGGAAAAATGGAATGTACATTGGGATATCTTTCCAAAAGATATAGAAGCTCTGAGAAAGAGAATAACAGCTTTGGAACACAGAAACAAAGCGGAAGAAAATTTGTCAGCTGTTAAAGGCAATAGTGTTTTTAAAAATGAATTCTCTATGAGTCAAAGAAAAATCCTTTTATTTTTTAAAATATTTTCTCCAATTACATGTAAAACCAATTTTTAACATTCTTTTTTAGTTTTGAGTTCCAAATTCTCTCCCTCCCTCCTTCCCCTCCTCCTTCTCTGAGATAGTAAGCAATCTTATATAGGTTATGCATGTATAATCATGTAAAACACATTTCCATATTAGTCATTTTGTTGGAAGAATACTCAAACAAGAAAGAAAGGAAGGAAGAAAGAAAGAAAGGGAAGAAGGAAGGAAGGAAGGAAGGTAGGAAGGAAGGAAAAGGAGAAAAATAATATGTTTCCATCTGTATTCAGATGCCATTGGATTTTTCTCTGGAGGCGTTTAGCATTTTTCATCATAAGTCCTTTGGGAATGTCTTGCGTCATTATATTTCTAGGAATAGGTAAGTCATTTACAATTGATCATTATAAAATATTGCTGTTACTGTGTACAACGTTCTCCTGGTTCTGCTCACTTCACTCTATATCAGTTCATGCCAGTCTTTCCAGGTTAGAAAATAAGATTTTTAAAGAATTGCAAACTCATTAAAAAATCATTGAAAACATTCTTCAAATCACCAGTGGTGAGAGAGAATGACTCTGAGACTTCATTTTATACCATGAAAATTGGCAAAGATGATTTTCAAAAAGGAGAAATAAATGTTGGAAGGGCCATGAGAAGACTAGTATAGCAATGTAACAACTGTTGGTAGACCTGTCAATTGGTCCAGCTGTTCTGGATATTGATTTGTATTTATGCAAGAAAATTTTTGACACAGTTATTCCACTACTCATTGTATAACCTTGAATCATGGGGGTAGTAAGAGCCACAACATAATAGCAAAAAATACTTTTATTGAATGGGAATGAGTTATTTCCAGTGGCAGGGAGAAACTCTGGCAATGATCCTGCCAAACTGCTGCCCGTAGAGTAACCTTCTGTCATTATTGGTTTTATCCAAAGAGAGGTTTCAAAAAGTCTAATGAAGGCAGTTCCCTAAAGTTGCCCTAAGTCTGCAACCTAGACAGTCAGTCACAGCAAATTTCCACTCAGTTCGTACAGATTAAGAGATTCCACTGTCCAGTCAGGTTCAAGCTGTGGTCGCTAGCTGGCTTTGGAAGTTGCTGCACATCATCCTGCTGGCTGGGTTCAGATGGTGGTTAACAGTATAGCTAAAGCCTAGAGTCTTGGTGTTCACCCTGCCTTTCCATAGAAAGTCTTCTACGAATTTACTGTATTCTATGCTAAGGAAGTAAAAAGCAGAAACACAAGTCTAATGTACACCCATATTCTTAGTAGTGTTCTTGGTGGTATCAAACATATAGAAACAAAATAGGTACCCATCCATCAGGGAATGGCTAAAAAAATAAACCATAACAAAAAAACAAAAGGCAACCAAAATTATGATATTTGAATGTAATGAAATATTTTTGTACAATAAGAAATGATGAATATGAGGAATTCAGAGAAACACAAGAAAATACATACAAACTGATGCAGAATGACGTAAATAGGAACCAAAGAACAACACAGTAATAACAAATAGAAAAATGGAAAAATAATTAAAAGAAATCTGAACTTTGAGTAACTGGAAGACCATTGAAGAGTTTAGAAAAGTCTCAGAAAATAGAAATTGAACATACAGTTGAGTGGTAGGGGACTACCACGGCAGAATGCTGTAGACATTGTCATATATGATCATTGTACAGGGTGTTTTGGCTTAATTATAAAATAGATGCCTCTGCTTCTTTTCCTTTCAATGTCTTTAACTCTCTTCAGATTGACTTGTGACCTCATCATTCAACCAAAACTACTTTCTCCAAAGTTACCAATGATCTCAATTTGCCAAATTAATGGCCTTTTCTCAATTCTTGTCCTTCTTAACCTCATTTCAGCCTTCAATCACCCTCTTCTCTTTGATACCCTCTTCCCTCCAGGTTTCCATAACACTACTTTATCTTAGTTTTCCTCTTACTTGTCTAAGCATCCATTTTCTGTGTCCTTTGATAGATCTTCATCCAGGTCATAGCTACTAAAGGGGAGGCTCTGTTCTGAGCCTTCTTCTTTTCTCTTCTATGCTGTTTTCTTGGTGATCTCATCAGCTTCTATGGATCATAGTGATGGTGATCATCTCTGTGCTAATAATTTTCAGATCTACTTATCTAGCTCTAGTCTCTCTCTCGAGCTCTAGTCGCATATCTCCAATTATGTATTAGACATTTTAAATTTGATGCTTTATAGACATCTTACACTCTCCATGTCAAAAACTAAACTCATCATCCTTCCATGAAAACAATCTCCCAGCTGTCAACCTTGACTTCTCGCTCCCTCTCAAACACTACCCTCGGCCCCCGCCATATACAATTTGTTGCCAAGGACCATCAATTTTACCTTTATAACATCTCTCTTCTGTGCCCCTTTCTCTCCTTTGACTCTACAACCAGGTCTTGTGCCTGGAGTCTTACAATGGCTTGTTGGTTGGCCTCAAGTCTCTCCCCATTTCAGAGAAGGGCCAGGAACTGTGCTAAGACCTTTGCCAATATTATCTTGCTCATCTTCCACTTAGCTTTTAAGTGAATTTTCTTAAAGTGCAACTCTAACAATGTTATCCTACCCCTTTCCCCCATTCAGTAAACTGCAGTGGCTCCCTATCACCTCTGGGATCCAATATAAAATCCTATGTTTGGCATTCAAAGCCCTCCATAATGTGGTCTCTTTCTAACTTCCCAGTCTTCTTATACCTTACTTCTCTGCATGTACCCTGCAGTCCAATGACACTGGCCTCCTTCCTTACCATTTCTAGACTCCAGGAATTTTAATGGCTGTTTCCCATGCTTGGAATACTCTACCTCCTGGCTTCCTTAGTTTCCTCCATGTTCCAGCTAAAATCCCTGCTGCTCTGAGAAACCTTTCCTAAGTCTTCTTAATGCTAATGACTTCCTTTTATTATTTATCTCCAATTGATCCTATATAAATCTTAATAACAGTAATAGCATTTATATAGTACCTACTATGTGACAGGCAAAGCCAGGGCTAAGGATGAAGGTCTGGTCTTTCCATTGTCCCATGACATTCTCTGATTAGAGGATAAGAGAACTGTAGTAGGGAGTGGTGGAAAGAAAGGAAGGAAGCATTTATGAAATGCCTACTATGCTCCACGCACTGTGCTAAGTGCTTTTACAAATATTATCTCATCTGATCCTCATAACAACCCTGGGGGGTGGGTGCTATTATTGTCCCCATTTTACAGGTTAAGAAGCTGAGGCAAACCATTGTTGTTTGCACAATGTCTCCCTCAGTGGATTGTGCGCTCCTTGAAAGGAGACACTTTTTGCCTTTCTTTGTATCCTCAGCTCTTAGCACAATGCCTGGTACATGGTAGATGCTTAATGAATGCTTATTGACTGCTTTCTTATAAGAGAGTCCAGTAGGTGGTTGGAGTGGAGGGTAGAAAGAAACAAAGGATATTTTAAAATCCACAAATAACTATGATATAAAGGCAAACAGCATCGATAAAATGTTTTTCAGTAATGCCCAACTCTTCGCCACCCCATTTGGGGTTTTCATGACAATGATACTGGAGTGGCTTGCCATTTCCTTCTCCAGTTCATTTTAGAGATGAAGAAACTAAGGCAAACAGGATTAAGTGACTTGTCCAGGGTCATACAGCTATTAAGTGTCTGAGGTCAGATTTGGACTCCGGAAGATGAATCTTTCTGACTCCAAGCCCAGCACTGTATCCACTGTATCACCTAACTGCCCTCAATAAAATGTATATAGCTTTAAAAATAAAAAAAATACTTTGAAAGAAGTGTGATTGCATGTGTGTGCATGTATGTGTATGCATAGGTGTGCTTCTTCTCTTAACTACTTGAATATAGCAATAACCCCTTCACATTTTAGGTCAATATCCCTACACCAACAAAGATATGCAAGATCTCAGGTTACATGGACTTTGTCCCAGACTCTAAAAATCTGGGACAAGTGTTCAAAGTTGAAGGCTGGAGCATAAAATCATGGGATCATAGATTTAGAGCTGGCATATCATCTAGTTCAACCCCCTTAATCTACAGAAGAGGAAGTCAAGGCCCTCAGCTCTCATGCAAAAAAAAAATTAAATTAAATTAAAATCCTCCCCTCTAGGGCAACCTTCTGGTGAATGAGTCTCTTTGAATGGAACTAGTTGTTCTTGGAAAACAGACATATACCCAGCCATTGGGCTAGGGTTCTAAGTCTTTCCAAATCACAAGGACCTGCTAGAGTTTGTGTCTTACTGACATAGCTTTCTAGAACTCAGAATTAAATATACAATGTGGTCAGGAATGGGGGTAGGATTTTTTTTATGTTTTTTGAGGCTTTTGCTTTAAATCATATACAGAATGTTCTTCTTTCTCCTTTACCTCACTGAGCATTCCCTTGTAGCAAACGAAAATAGTTAAGAAAAAATCAACAGCACAGGTACTCCACACCCATAGTCCCTCCCACCCTTTCAAAGAAAGGAGGGAGGTGCATTTACTCATTTTCTTCCTGAGGCCAAGATTGGTAATTATAATTATAATATTGCATAATACTTAGCTTTGTTTGATCATTCTTTCCATATGTATTGTTATTAACTTGCCTACTGTTTCCCTGGTTCTGCTTACTTCGCTCTGTATCAGTCTATATGAGTCTTCCCATGTTCCTTTGAATTCCTCATATTTTCTGTGTTTTTTATGGTGCTTTTTAATGCTGTTTTTTTTTTAAATTTGAGGGCACTTTTAAAAATTCATTATGTTTTATTCCCCCCCCATTTACATATTAAAGCAATGTTTTAACATTTGGGTTTTTTTAAAGTTTTAATTTCCAAATTCCATCTCTCTTTCCCTCCCTTCTCCCCTCCCTGAGACATTAAGCAATCAGATATAGATTACACATGTGCAGTCACGTAAACCATTTCTATATTAGTCATCCTGTACAAGATGAACAAAAAATGAAAGAAAAAAATGAAAAATGAAAAATAGCATGCTTCAGACCATATTCAGACAATATCAGTTTTTTCTCTGGAGGCAGATAGTATTCTTCATCATTAGTCCCTTGAGATTGTCTTGGGTCATTGTATTGCTGAGAAAAGCTAAGTTATTCACATTTCTTCATTGTAATTGCTGTTACTGTGTACAATGTTTCCCTGGTTCTGCTCCTTTCACTTTGTATCAGTTCATGTAAGTCTTTCCAGGTTTTTCTGAAATCCACTTGCTCATCATTTTTTATAGCACAATATTATTCCATCACAATCATATGCCACAACTTGTTCAGCCATTCCCCAGTTGATGGGCATTCTCTTGATTTCCAATTCTTGACCATTATAAAAAGAGCTGCTATAAGAGCTCCTCTGCCACTTTTCTGGATTTCTTTGGGATACGGACCTAGCAGTGATATTGCTGGATCAAAGAGTATGCACAGTTTTCTAGCTTTTGGGGCATTTAATGTGGTTTTTTGTGTTATTTTTCTCAATTACATTTGTATATCACAATTTGTTTGCCTGTGCCCCAGTCATTGGGCATGCAGTAGTTCTTTATTAGTGCAAAAGGCGTTACTATGGACATTTCAGCATACAGGATCTTTCTCTCTGTCCTTGACTTCCTCAGGATATGAATGTGCCCAATAGTGGGATCTCTGAGTCAAGAGAAATGATCACTCTTTTTATATCATTCTGGATTGTTCTTCAGGTTGGTTATACCCTTTCCTAGCTGTTTAACTTTGTGCCTGTCTTCCTGTAGTCTCAATGGTAATATTAATAACCACAACAACAATACCAATAATGATGACAACGATGATAGATGATTTTTATATAGCACTTTAAAGTTAGCAAAGCTCTTTATACACGTCATCTCGCTTGAACCTTACAAAAATCCCATGAGTTAGGTGTCCCTATTTTATTGATCAGGAAACTGAAACTGGGAAAGGTCAAGTAAATTCCCAGGGCCACACAGCTAAGGGTCCAAGGCACAACTTGTACTCAGGGCTTTCTGACCCAAGTCCCATGCTCTGTCCATTATATCACTCCAAGGGCAGACTTTTGTGGGGGACCCTCAGAAAGAGCGTTTTCAGCTAAGAAGGACACTTTTCTATCTCTCAGGTAAGGAGTGATACAAATTTCCAAATGCTAAACTTTTGCTGATGTCCTTCATTACTGCCCAGTATCGGTGGAAGGAGGAGTTCTGATCCTGGTACTCTTATAAAATGCTCTCATTGTATGATGCAAGGGATTCAGAATCATTTGATGTCAAGTTGTGTCTCCCCCCCCCTCCATTTCCCCTG
Source organism: Trichosurus vulpecula (assembly GCF_011100635.1). Lineage (NCBI taxonomy): Eukaryota > Metazoa > Chordata > Mammalia > Diprotodontia > Phalangeridae > Trichosurus > Trichosurus vulpecula. The sequence goes on from NC_050575.1 coordinate 107,126,408, forward strand.
TTACCCTGATTATTCAACATATCTTTTGTCAGAAGGGCTCTACTCATTCTCAGTTGTGGTCAGTGATTTTTTTTGGTGGATTAAAACAAACTCTAGGAAAAAAAGGGAGGGAGGGGGAGGAAGAGAAGAAAAGAAGTTTTTCCTGGGGAGATCAAAGAGACAGCCTAACATGAAAGCAATCTTATAAAACTATATATTAGAAGCAAAACAACAAAGGCCCAGCCCTCAGGCAGTATCCATATGGGAGAGTCATTTGAGCCAAGCCTCAGGGGTGCTGGACTGTAAAGTTGCCAAAGGAGATAGGAATTTGGTGACATTGTGCATTAAAGGCAGGCTGAATAAAAGTGGGGCCTTGTTCTGGAATGCTGTGTGGAGACCTTGGAGCCCTCTGGTGAAAAGAGCTGGGCCAGATTTCTGCACGCCAGAGACAGGTGGGGAGTGAAGGGTGACCCAATACTCTGCCTCCAGGTGTGCAGGCCTCGGAATACCTGTTGTAACCTTTTGCACTGCAGTTATCATCAAGCTGTTGGAAGCTACCCCATTTCCCCCCTTTGCTTTTGGGTATAGGCCTGGCCTTTTGGTCTTCCAGATGTGTGAGAAGTCTTTTCCCTCAGGACCAGCTTTTGGGGGAGAAGGAGGAGAGGCACGGAGGTGGGGAAGCATGGTAGAAAGAGCGCTGGATTTAGGGTATGTGGAATGGAATCTCTGCTACATATTTACTACTACCTATATCAACCTTAGGCTAGTAACCTAAGCAGCCAGGTAACACAGTAGATGGAGCATAAGGCCTGGAGTCAGGAAGAGCTGTGCTTAAATCCAGCCTCAGACACTTACTAACTGTGTGGCCTTGAACACGTCACTTAACCTCTGTTTGCCTCAACTTTTTAATCTATAAAATGGGGATGGTAATAGCACCTATCCCACAGGGTTGTTGTGAGGATCGAATAGAGACAGTAATTGTAAAGAACCTAGCATGGTGCCTGGCACATAGGAGGCATAATATAAATGTTCACTATTATTATCGTTGCATCTTTCGGCTTCCTCATCTGTATAAGCAGCAGGGTTGAGCTAGATGACCTTTGAAGTCCATTTCAACTCTACATCTACCACCCCACGATTCTTAAGCTCCAGCCTCTGACTTTCAACCCTTGTCCTAGATTAACAGAGGCTGGGAAAAGTCCATGTTCCCTGGGATCTCGTCTATGTCATTGTTGTTGTGGGAGTATTGAACCATTGTATGTGACTTGCAGCAATGCTCTGAGGCTGGCCAAGAAGCCAGGTCTCCCTGCCCCGGGCGTCCTGTTCATAGCCTTTTTTCAATATTAGTCTTAGGGCAATGACTTATAGGCAAGTGCTTCTGTGGGGTGCTCCTAGGAGACTTATCTGTCTAAAAGCCATTTAAGGGGCTAGAACATTTTGTTCCATGATAAGAGATCTAGCTGGAAATATAATATCTGTTGGGAGAGGGAATAGTGACTCAGTCTCTCACTAAGGTGCAGATGACTAATCCCAGAATTAGTCATGGGTTTGGAATCACAAAATCTCAGAAATAAAAAGGACTTCAGACGTCATCTGGTCCAATTTGTACCCAAACTGAAAATTCTCTACCAAGTATAAAGGGGTCATTCAGCCTTTGTGTAGAGACCTCTAGTGATGGGCAGGTGGGACAATAAAAAGGACAAGGGATTTGAAATCAGAGGGCTATGGTTCAAATCCTAGTTTTTTGACTTGCTCCTGTATGATCTTGGGTACATTGCTCTTTGGGTCTCAGATCCCTTATCTATAAAATGGACAGATTAGACTCACTGGCCTCTAAGATCCTTTCTGGTTCTACGTTGAAGACCTTTTGGTCTCTAACGTACTATGATTCAGTTGTGCCTATAGACATGGTTTTTGAGGTGGTATAGATAACCAGATATCCTCAGGGGGAACAAGATAAGTGGCAAAATTGAGTTCATTTTATCAATGTAAAACAGCCTAATAGACTAGGCCCTCAAATACACTCTTTTTTCCCCTCCTGATTTAACTGGCTCATTGCCACTGTTGATTGGGTATCAATAAGTAAGGGAAAAACAGACCTTCAAACCTGCCATTTCTGTTAGTTACAAAATGACAATGGGCATTAGAAAAAAAATGGATAGAAAAATATGGATAGGCTTGCACTAGATAACGAAGAGCGCAATGAGCAGAACCAAGAGAACATTATATATAGTAACAACAATATTATTTTAGGAACAGCTTTGAGTGAATAAGTCATTTGACTACTATAAATGCCCAAATTAACTACAAAGGACCTATGAAGGAAGATACTATCTGCATCCAGAGAAGAATTGATAAATAGAAGTATGTGTAGAAGGGTTTTGCACATATATATATATACATATATATACATACATACATACATGTATATTCATATATACATATATATACACATATTTGTTTCTAAATGGTAGCCATCTCTAGGATAGTGGGGGATGGGGGAAGAAGGAAGAAAAAAAGGAAAAAAGACATTCACATGATATCTTTATTATATATTTTAAAGGAATTGCAAGTTGTAGATAATAGATTTGAAATATTATGCACGATCATCTTTTTATCATACTATATTATGGAAATGCTTGCCTTATTCCATAAAATAAAAATAAAATAAATAGGAGTTTAAAAATGACAATGGGTGAAACCATATCCAATAAATAACAATAATTGACATTTAAATAGCACAATTTGCCAAGCACTTTACACCTATGATCCTGTGGTACAGCGGAAAGGGAGCCAGCTAGAAAATCATAGACCTGGATGAGAGTCCTGCCTCTGATACACACTGGCTGTGTGGCCCTAGGTAAGTCACTTGCCCCCTCAGTGTTCTAGGGAACTCCCTATGACTGTAAGTTGCAGACAAGGTGCCAAATTTGCATTGGGGCGGGGCATTTGCCCATCCATGAGTTTCTTATACCAAAGAAACCACGGGTCCAGTCTCTACTCTGGTCCTCTCATGTGAACCTCAAAACAACCATGTGATATAAGTGCTGGAATTATTATCGCCCCTATTTTATAGCTGAGGAACCGAAGCTCAGAGAGGTGAATTACTGGCCCATAGTCATATGCCCAGGAAACATCAGATGTAGGATTTGAACTCAGGTCTTCTTGATTCTAGGTCCAGCATTCTATCTGTCGTATTAAACTGCTGCCTTCCAAACTACTAGCGCAAGAGCTCAAAGCAGTAGAACGCAGTGGGATGAAGTCAGTAACCTTGTGGCCTCTCTTCTTTTGGTCTATGTACAAAACACCTCCTGGCCTTATATTTCACAGGAACTGAGGCAGTGCTGATATTATTATCCTCATTTTACAGAGGAAGACAACGGGGATCAGAGAAGATGAGTGACTTGCCACAAGCTAGTAAGTGTCTGAGCCAAGATTCAAACCCTTGTCCACACTTGCCTTTCTCTACCTAGATAGATACTGCATGTTTTAGTACTGAAGGGGTGTGAGAGGATCTCTTCCAACCTCTTATGTTATTATAAACTACGCAGCGGCGGTCCCGAGAAATGCAAGAATTTTTCCAGGGGAATATGGCTGATGTAAACCAGAGAGGAAAGTTCTAGAACAAGAGAGAAAAATAGAAATAGAAAAAAAATATGGTGGAGTTCTGCTGTGCTATATGAAACGACAAGCTCAGTGATCTTAGAAAAGCATGGATAGGCTCGCATGAAACAGTGAAGAGCAAAGTGAGCAGAGCTGAGAGAACGTGGTATACAGTAACAGCAACATTGTTTTAGTAATGACTTTGAGTGAATATGTCATTTCAGCTATTATAGATACCCAGATTAGCTATAAAGGATACATGAAGAAAGACGCTGTCTGTATCCAGAGAAAGAACTGATAAATAGAAGTACGTATAGGATGGTTGTGTGTAAGGTGGCCATCTCTAGAGGCAGGGGTGGGGAGGGAAGAAGAAAAGGGCAAAAAAGAAAAACAATATGATAACTTTATTATATATTTAAAGGGAACAGCAAGTTGTATATAATAGATTTGTAGTTTCATGTGCAATCATCATTTTTAAATTATACTGTGTTACAGAAATGCTTGTTTTATTCCTTAAATTAAAAAGAAAAAGAAAAAAAAGAGAGGAGACTGAAACTCAGTTTCCCTTATTTCAAATATAGTGCTTTTTCCCTTACAGCAAACCACACTTCTTTCATATCTGTCTGTCTGTCTATCCATTATCTATCTATCTATCTATCTATCTATCTATCTATCTATCTATCTATCTATCATCTATCTATCTATTTATATCAATCTATCCATCCGTCTATCCATCCATCCATCCATCTATGTATGTGTATGTATGTATGTATGCATCTATCATCTATCTATCTATCTATCTATCTATCTATCTATCTATCTATCTATCTATCTATCTGTCTACTATCTGTCTGTCTGTCTATCCATCATCTATCTATCATCTATCTACCTATCATCTATCTATCTATCATCTATCTATCTATCTATCTATCTATCTATCTATCTATCTATCATCTATGTATCTAATCTTCTACATATGAAGCTGCTTACCATTTGTAATTGTTATTCATACCGACATATACCGAAGGGCCATATACAGGGAAGAAAAAGTTGAGAGAGACCCCAGTCAGTCATTTGGTTGCTTTGTTTATACAACATGCACACACTTGGCTAAATATTTGGTCTTCTGGATCTAGTCTCTGAGGGTGGTTGGGTCCCAGCCTGTTGTCTCTCCATCTCCTAGTAATTATGTTTTTAAAGGTCTTATTATTCTCTCTGGGGTCTTAGTACAGAATTCCCTGCCTGGGCCTGCAGTCCTGAGCAGAGCTCCGTGAATGCGAATGTGAGGACACACCAATCCTGGAGCCTAAAGCTGCTCACGGATGTGCCATGGCCACATGACTTTCTCTGTATTGGCTTCAAGTGAGGCTCTTTAATTACAGTAGGACCTTAGTAGGCTTTGCTGTTCCCTACCTGGATCCATTTCCCCTTCCAGTTCTCCAGATTGGAAGGCAATGCATATATGTGTCCATTTGTACATGTGTGTATGGGTGTGTGGACAGGGCATGTGCATTCTCGTATGTGTATAATCGTTCCAACTTTCCTTTACTCTTATTCTGGACATCAGGCTCAGGGCTATGCAGAGAATCAACAAACATTTATTAAGCTCCTACTAGGTGCCAGACACTGTAGTAAGTACTGGCCAGTCTCAGGCCTGCAAGAGCAAATGGTGATGTATCCATTTGGAAGAAGGTTTTGCCAACACATGTGAAGTTTGTTCCTAATTCATGTTAGTCACAGGAAGTAAAAAGAAATTACTTGAAGGAGGCAAAAGATAAATGGATGCAGGAGAGCAGACTCTGGAACTTTTATGTAAACATTTTTGCTTTGTTTCTAATGATCAAAACCAGTCTTTCCACAGAACCACATTAAAACAACAACATACAAAAATCACTGTTTATATCTGTGCCAAAGGTGGAAAAGTCTATAGACAAGCAAGACAAAAGATGAGGGTGAACTGAGGAGTGGCAATTCCCAGCCCTAGGTGCCAGCTCCAGGCCCTAGAGCTGTCTCTTCCCAAATGAGCTTCCTGGGTTCAGCAAAGGCGCTTTGGGAGAGTTTACATTTGACAAAGCTCAGTCCTCACAAGCTTAAGCATTGTTCTCCCCGTTTACAAATAAAGAAACTGAGACGCAGAGATCTGAAGTAACTAACAAGATAACAAGCATTTGAGTGAGAATTCAAACCCAGGACTGTTGGCAATAAAATGACTCAGGATTTTGCCTGAAAGTAGAGCCTAGTTGGAGAAAGGTGAAGGGAAGAGATTACGTGGTTAGAACATAGACCTGGAAATTAGATCAAAGATCACAGGATCGTAGACTTAGACCTTAGAGTCTCTGGCTAGTCCATCCTCTCTTTATACAAATAAAGAAACTGAGGCTCAAAGAGGCAAAGGGATTTGCCCAAGATTACACAGGTAAGTGGCAGGACCAGGATTTGAACCCAGGTCAGCTGAATCTAAAGGTTGCACCATGAGACCATGTGGCTTTCATTAACAGGTTACCTCTGTCTCTGAAATCTTGGCCAAGTAACTTAGCCTTTCTGTGCCTCAGTTTCCCTATCTGAGATAACACCAGTCTATGCTACAAGGTGCTATGGGGAACAAATTAAGTGATAGTTATAAAGTTCTTTGAAAATATAAATCGCTAAATAATAATACTTAATTGTTTATAATATTCTTTGAGATCATCAGATGAAAGGCTCCCTAACTATAGTACATTATTAACCAGTCATCAGGAACCTTTGTTTAGGTAATAGACTTAATTATCTAAGCTAATTTAATACAATTCTGTAGATGAATAATTTAATTCTCATCTCTAGTTCTCTTCTTTTCCTATCCTGGGTCATCCTGCCACTGGATCTCACCAACATGTGGAAATAACTATCAAACCCATTGCTTCTCTTGGGATCTCTGGCTTGTTATCATGGTTTTTTGTGATGAGATCTGGGGCACTTCTCTTGCACGCCTGTGTATCAACCATCAACACTAATTAGGCTGTAAGCATCCATTTCTTTTAATAAGCCTGTTGCATGTTTGCATGGGCTGTATTAAGTCGTGGCTCCCACAGCAGTTTAATAGCTACAGTGACCAGTATGCAGTAACTCAAGATTTCCCCATGAATGGGGGAGAGGGGACCAACCACCAATTAGCAGGTCTGTTCACTTGAAGTTTAACTTCGTAAACGTCAATCACGGGTGCTAGACACAGTCTAGCGTGTGACTGGTAAGAGCATTGAGGGGTAGCTGGGCAGGGACAGTTTCACAGAGCAAGCTCCAGGTAGCTATTTTTGAGGCCCCAGCTACTCTTCCATATCTATTCTCCTAGCAAGTAATTCCCTTGTAACCATTGGGAAAGCTCGCTCTAAGCCATGCTGTGTTGTCTTCCCCAAGTTCTCTTGTGTGGGGAAGAAAGAATTAGCAAACCAAAGGGACCCTCGTCCTTGCAGAGGTGAAATTCTGTCTTAGGATTTAGACAGGCTGGGAGGGTCGTGACTGCTATTCCTTAGCTTAAATAAGTTCCTTCCCTTCCCCAAGCCCTGGTTTCTTCCTCTTCCAAATGAGAAGGTTCAGTCTGATTCTGCTACAAAATTTTGCTCTAATGGTTCACAGACTCACAAAGGTAACCTTGGATTCTTGAAGACTGGGCCAGGATGTCATCCCTGGCTGGAAAGTCTTTGAGTTGACAAACTGCGTTTGTTTCCCAAGAGCCAGTCTTCCTATACACAGCGAGATGCATCCTAGCAGCTGGACATTAGGTGACTGATTCTTTGGCCACGGTGTCACATAAAACAAGAAAATTTTAAAATAGCCCTTATCTGCTTTCTGGTAGTGATGGCATTTCAGTTGAGGAGTTAGAATGTATTAAGAATTACTGTTTTTAGACTTCTTATAAGTATCAACTGTAGGTATGTATGATGGGGGATTGGGTCAATGAGGGCCTATTCCTTGGAGCCGATTGTGCAAACTCTAAGAATGAGGTCCTCATTGGCTAGTCCCCTGGTTACATACATGTTAGGAATGAAGGCATTGCAATGTAGTAATAGAATGCTAACCTTGGAGTCAAGAAGATCTGGGTTCAAATCCTACCTCATGTACTTAACTATGTGACCCTGTGCAAAAGTCATTTAACCTCTCCAGTCCTCAGTTTTTTTCATCTGTAACATGAAATTAATAGTAGCACCTGCCTCACAAGGCTGTTATGGCAACACAACAAGATATAGGTAATGTGTGTTGAAAACCCAAGCTTAAAAAATCCTTAAGTTAAAATAATAATGATGGTGACACTACTACTAATAATAGTATTTACAAAGTGCTTTAAGATTTTCAAAGCATTTATCTCATTTTATTTTCACAACTCTCGAAGGGAGGTACTGTTATTCCCATTCACAGTTGAAAAAACTGAGGAAGGCAGAAATTAAATGATTTGCCCAGAGTTACGTTGCTAGCTCGGGTCTGAGACCACATTTTAACTCAGGTCTTCCTTGCTCTGGCTCCAGTGCTCTATGAACTGTACCATCACTTTTTGCTGTTCTTTGTTTATTGAATTGTTCATATTTGTTGATATTTATTAAATTTATGATTTAAGAAAAACAACTAAAATTAAGAGAGAAACTTTAAGGCACTGCATAAATACGAGTAATTATTAATACTCTAAATTAGGATGGAATCACATTAATATACTGATCGTTAGGGTTAGAAGACAAAATAGGGTTGTAACTCAATGGAAGGATGACTCACAGGTCCTTGTTCCTCCTTGCACAGGTGAACAAAGTTGTTTATGGAGTTAGTTTTATCTTGTACAAAGAATACACAGAACTTCATTTTATGGGTCACTTGGTCACCTCATTGTATGGTGGTCAAGATGAGTATAAGCAAAAAACAAATAAATAAACAAAACCTAAACCAAAAATGACAAAGGAGATAATTGCAGGTCATGGGCCATCATCTGTTGTAGAGGATGAGAAGGCAGAGGACTTTTATGAAGAATCTCAGTGAATCCTCTGAACTTAGCATATAGTTTAATTCTTGGTGACTTCAACACAAATATGGGCATAGGGAAGGATGGCAAAAAGTGAGTTGGAAAATATGGCTTGGATGCAAGAAATGAAAGATGTTAAAGGTTTATAGACCACTAAGAAGATGAACGTCTTTCGGGGGAATACTTTCAGGGGACATTGAGAAGTAGCTGGACCTGGCAAGAACTGAACAACATTGTAAAAGAAGTGAAATTGACTGTTGAAATGATGAAATTATTGAATTGATAAAAATAATGAAATTATCTGTTCAAGAAGCCACTGGGTTACTTATGTGGGAGTCATATCAAAATCAGTTGTTTGTATTCACTCAGTAAATCAACTAGTTAGATCGAAAGTAAAAAAAAAATCTATATTACATTAGATGGACAAAGATGAGAAGATGGACAATGACTACCTGATATGCTTAAATGAGCTTTTGAAGTGGAAAATTCATAAATGGAAATGCCTCATAATATAGTCAAAATTAGTATAAGTGAAAACAAGTCTTTAGAACACTTAGTATGAGACGCAAGTAAACCATAGAATCACAATAGCATTCAAAGGTAAAACTGGAAGGTGGAAAACTAATAGATAAAAAATGGAAAAGATCTGCTATTGTTTCTATAGCTACTTTAAAAAAAAGTCCGTTACGATAGAATCACTAAACTTTGTTCTTAAATCAATTTCAATCCCTAATGTACTTCATGAGGAAATGGAAATTGCTTTTAAAAAGTCTAAATGAACCAAAGTTGGGAAGAGGGGCTAAAACAGTTCCATACTAAGGGAATGTATAGTGAAGGTGACAATATTGAGAGCCCTGAAGAATCATTATATATAATATAATAGGGGCAGGGGCAAAATACCAAAAGAATAAAAAAAAGTCATGAATTGTTGTTGACTCCAAGAGGAAGTTGAGAGGACATCAGTACATACCAAACCATATATCCTTTTCCTCATATTTGTGAAATCTTTATGAGAATTTTCTATATTTTTCTGTTTGTTCATCTACCTATCTGATCTCCAAAGTATGAAGACACGAAAAGGGAAGAGGCAAATTTTTTAGATTAAATTTTATATTTTTTAAACAAAGATATACTGTCTATCTCTCCCTCTCTTGCTCATTGAGAGAGCAATGAAAGCAAAATCCTCTTTTCCTGACATGTAGAGTCCAGCAAAACGCATTCTTGCACTGACTATGACCAAATAAAATTTGTCTTAATTTATACTCTGAGGTCAACACTTCTCTATCAGAAAGGGAGTACGCTGTTTCATCATCAGTCCTCTGGAACTGTGGTTAGTCATCATCTTCATCAGAGTTTCTAAGTCCTTCAGAATTGTTTGTCTTTACAATATTATTGTTTTTGTATAAATTATCCTCCTGTTTTAGTTCATTTCATTTTGCATCAGTTCATATCAGTCTTCCCAGTTTCCTCTGAACCCATTCTCTTCATCACTTTTTAAAGCACAATAGTATCCTATTAAATTCAAATACCATAACTTGCTCAACCATTCCATGATTGATGAATAGTCCATCAGTTTCCAATTCTTGGCCACCACAAACAGTGCTGCTATAAATAGTTTGTGTTTCTCTTTCTTTGATATCTTTGGTCCATAGACTTGTTGCTAGGTTAATAGGTATGCACAATTAATAGTTTTTTGGGCATAATATTAAATTGCTTTCCAGAATGGCTGAACCAATTCATAGCTCCACCAAGAGCAGAGCTCTTGTTTGCCTTGTTTGCTCACATCTCCTACAGCATTCGTAATTTTCCTTTTTTTGGCCCGCTTTGTCAATCTGATGTATGTGAGGTAGAATCTCAGTTTTGATTTTAATTTTTCTAATTATTAGTCATTTAGAGCAATTTTTTCTTATGGCTATTGAGAGCATCGATTTCTTCCTATTAAATCTCAACAGCAAACTTTTGCATATACATTCAGTATTAGATCATATATTTTAGTTACATAATTAACAGAAAAGTGTGAGAGATATAACACTTATCTTTTATTTATTGTTGATAATCAAAATGATAAGAATAAGAACATAAAAAAGAAGGAGAAAAAGGAGGAAAAGAAGAAGAAGAAGAAGAAGAAGGAGAAGGAGAAGGAGGAGGAGGAGGAGGAGGAGGAGGAGGAAGGAGGAGGAGGAGGAGGAGGAGGAGGAGGAGGAGAAGGAGAAGGAGAAGGAGAAGGAGAAGGAGAAGGAGAAGGAGAAGGAGAAGGAGAAGGAGAAGGATAAGAAGAAGAAGAAGAATCACAACCACCACAACAATGAGAACAAATCATTTGATTCCACAAAGAAAACCACAGGTAAAAGCTTTTCTGGATAGGGAGTTTCTTTCATGCAAATGTCCAGCTTATAAGTAATTCTTTAATAAATTCAATCACAGAGATAAGTCTGTTCAGCAACCCTCTGACTAGTACTATTATGTGAGACATAAAAAGGATTTTGAGAACCCCACCTGACACCCCACATTCCATCTGCAGTGAAAGGAGTTGCACCATCATTTAAGACATCCTGGTAGAATAAGACCCAAATGAAAGGGGCAGGTCCTAGATGATGGGGTCTTTACTAGGTTCCTGCTTGCTGATGATTTTGTGCTGATTGCAAAAATGCTCCAGAATATTAAAGACCTCCTCAGTGAGATACATGACTACTCAAAAGAGATCAACCTAACAATCCATGTAGAAAAAGATAAACAAAATAAATGAAAATCTCTAATGCTCCAATTGTGATACGTGGTTGGATGGCCAATCTGTGCATGTATAATGGTGGCTTTGTATGTATACATCTGTGCATGTATAATGGTGGCTTTGGAGTATGTTTAGATCACTTAACATGTAGTTACCCTGATTCTGGGAGAAGACATCCTGTGTTCCCTTTCCATGTACGTGGGAATTGCCTCCTTTGCTTGACTGCAAAGCTGGAACAAGTTGTGTCCCTAAAACTGCCTGACTGGTTAATCTCGATCTCTCTGTTATGTGCTTTTTACTGCTGTGTCCAGGGAGGACGAAGGTCATAGTTCACTCAGAGCACAGGCACCACGAATTGAACCAGCAAGGGAGATTCTAAGAGCATGTTTGTATATTTATTATTATATCTTTGAAAAATTTCTTTGAAAAAAGCTACTGCAACTTTATGTTGCTAAAAGGAACTAAGGTGGAGGAACATCTTTTCTGGGAGCTAGAGCCAATGGCAGAGAGCCTAGGCACTGGCAGTTCTCCCTTAAAACTACTAGAGTACCTTGGGCTGGGGATGAGACATAACACACCTGGCCTTCAGACTGTGAGCACCAAGGAGGTCATTGTTACACATGTATTGGGGAGAAGCAATGAAGATGGACAATAAAAAGGAGGAAGATAAGAGAATTCTGGACCTTGTTTGAGAAATTATGTAGGTTTCAAGAATCTCAAACTGTTTCTAAGTATGATTTTTTTTAAAAAAACACAAACATTCTCCAAGTGGTGCTGGATGGTTGTTTATCTCAGTTCATCATGGTCTGAAGAATCAAAGGGGAAGTTGACTCCAAGTGAAATAATAGAAAAATGTGTGGTGGGCTCAAGCAAGTGGCAGCATATTTCCCATGATTCTCAGCACATGTGATATCACTGAGCAAATGAAAGATCGGAAAAGAATCTAAGGTGGGCTGCCCATGTAATGAAAACAAGGCACCATCAGAGATAGATGGCTCATAGGTTACACTAATTCCCATCCAATATAAGTTTTCTATCACACTGAATATATCCTCAAGGAAGGATTGATGGGAGCACATGGATAAGAATTTCACAGACAATGAGAAGACATTTATGACTTATCATCTGTATGGATGGAGAGAGTACCCACCTTCCTGATATCACAGATCCAATGGTGTGCTAAAACCGGCTTATATAGGCTCACAAGAACTGGCTGTTAAATTTTCATTGTGAACATTTATACCTTGGAAATCTGCAGACATTACAAACCATGGCTTGATTTATTGTTTCGTTGCTTGTCTAGACTTAAGAAAGTGATGGAGAAAATCCTAATAATACAGATTAAATCGAAAAGCGCATCATGTGTATATCCCCCACCCCTTAGAGCTGATGGTTAAACATTTACCAGCATACCATCGTGCAGATTACAAATCCATTGAAATATGGAAATCAAAATAAATGGGTTACATGAGATGACTGATGATTAAGGTCTTTCCAACTCTGATTTCTGTGTTCTGAGGTTGGTCCCTTTTAGCCCTGTCACTCTTTGTTTTTTGTTTTTACTCCGTATTATGTTCCAAGGTCATTTCAAGTCTCTGACACTTTATTCTAAGAGGAATAACTACAGGATTTCAGGTGGACTTTCTATGGAGTTAGTATAACATAGTAGAAAAAGGACTGGACTTTGACTCAGAAGATGTGGGACAGTTCAAATCCTGCATCTGGCACTCACTTGGTTTGTGACCTTGGGAAAGCTCTTTCCCTTCCCTCGAACTTCATTTTTCTCATCTGTAAAGGAGGGATAACTGCTCATATATCACAAGATTGCATAGGAATGCATAGGATCAGAGAGGAAAAAGTGCTTTGTAAATCTTTAAATATTATAAAATGTGAGCTATCCATTCATAGGAAAATGTAGAAAAAAATTGCAAAGAATGAAAAAGCATGGGAGGAGGGTGTGACCTGTACTGGTGGAGGCATCATCCACATAGGCGAGGTCTCAGAACCATCAAATGATAAAATCTTATGAGATAGAAGATTCTCTACTCTGCCCCACTGGTGTCAAGCTCAGATAGAAACAGGGGCCACTAAACCATACTTAAGGATCTCTGAGGGCCCCATATTGACTTAGAAAACCTCGTATTAACATGATCTATGTTCTATTGTATTTTTATTTATTTTGTTAAATATTTCCCAATGACATTTTAATCTGGTTCCCTCCCCCTAAGGAGTTTGCTACAGTTCTCTCAAATAAATCTTCCTGCACTGTCCTCAGAATGTCTCTGCGAGATAGGCAAGAAGGTGAGAAAACAGACTCTATGGGGAAATGATCTATCCAAAGTGATAGGAAGTGTTGATTTGACCCCTTCAGTCCGCTGCCTGAGATTAGACATTGGGCCTTCTTAGCTCATCAAGCTTTCTATCAAACTCAGCTTTCTCTCACTTCCAAAGGGGCCAGAGGCCCTGTGGACTTGAGAATCTTCCCCACCTCTGTTCTACCCACCTCTGTCTATTTTAGTAGGAGGGATTCTCCCCAGGGTCCATTGTTGTATTTTCATATTTTGTAGGCTTTTAAACTTGTATTGATATGTTTTTCTTTTGACAGCTCCATTTCTAAATATATCCCATGCCCTCCATTATTTAGTGAGCCTTCTTTTGCAGTAAAGAATAAAAAAGAGAAAATCTACAAAATTAGCCAACACAACTGAACCTGACTGTGCCTGCAATGTTCTGCACCCATAGTTCTTCACTTCTACAAAAGAAAGGAATGAGGTATAGTTTGTCTCATCTCTTCTTTGGAATTAATCTTAGTCATGATAATTATGGTCATTTTAATTATTATAATTATGAAGCATTTGACTTCCCTCCCTCCTTCCTCTGTCTCTCTCTCCCTTCCTCTCTCTTCCTTCCTTCTTCCTCTTTTCTTTCTTTCTTTCTTTCTTTCTTTCTTTTTCTTTCTTTCTTTCTTTCTTCCTCCTTTTTTTCTTTTTTTCTTTCTTTCTTCTTTCTCCTTTCTTCTTTCTTCCTTTCTTCTTCCTTCCTTCTTCCTTCCTTCCTTCTTCTTCCTTCCTTCCTTTCTTTCTTTCTCCTTCCTTCTTTCTTTCTTTCTTCTCTTTCCTTTTTTTTTTCTCTTCCTTTCTTCCTTCCTTCTTCCTTCTTTCTTCTTCTTTTTCCTTCTTTTCTTTCTTCTTTTCTTTTTTCCTTTCCTTCCTTCTTCCTTCCTTCCTCTTCTTTCTTTTCCTTTCCTTCTTTCTTTCTTTCCTTCCTTCCTTCTTTTTTTTTTTTCTTTCTTTCTTTCTTTCTTTCTTCTTCTTTCTTCTTTCTTTCTTTCTTTCCTTTCTGTGCTTCCTTCCTTCTTTCCTTTCTTTCTTTCTTTTTTCTTTCTTTCTTTCTTCCTTCCTTCTTTCCTTTCTTTCTTTCTTTCTGTCTGTCTGTCTGTCTGTCTGTCTTTCTTTTCTTGCTTCTTTTTCATTTAGATGGAAAGCTGCCTCGAAGCAGCTAGTTGGTACAGTAACATAGTGGACCCGGTGTCAGGAAGACTTGGGTTTAAATCAAACTTCAGACACTTAGTAGTTGTATAAGCCTGGTCAAGTCTCTTAAAAGGCCTCAGCCTCAGTTTCCACAACTGGAAAATAAGGATAATAATAGCACTTACCTCCCAGTATTATGAAGATCAAATGATTTTTTTTTGCAAAGTGCTTACACAGTGACTGGCACCTAATAGGCACTTAATAAATGCTTATTTCCTTCCTTCCTATATTGCTATAATCCTTGTATCTACTATTTTCTAGTCATTACATATCAATACATGAAAGTCTCTCTACATTTTTATGCTTATCTGAATTTTTAATTTTCATCTCTGGTGACACAGTAATGTCTCACAACATAAGTTGTGAATTATAATTTGTTTACCAATTCTCCAATCTATGCGATCCCTTTTTCTGTGACCCATTAGCATCTTCTTAAGAGACCTTTGAGGCTCCCTTGCTCCCAGGAGAGGAGCTCTGTAGTCTGGCCTTTTGCAGTTAGGTCCCTTGAAGCAAAACCAGGGAATGTGACCCTTCTGGCCTTCCTGAGAAGTAACAAAGAGAAACATGAACTCTCTACTCAAGACTCAGGAGATCTGGATTCTATATTCAGCTCTATTAAAAGCCATCACACATCCTGGTGAACTCTTCTGTTGGACCCCTGATTCTCTGACTCCTCTCAAACATTTTCAGTTCTCTGATGCTTTTATCTTCTCTCTGGATGACCCATGGCATTCCCAAGTCTCTGACTCAGACAACAGCTAATCCCAAGGAGACATGGATATTCTATCATCACTGAAGCATTGGTCAAGATGGACAATTTCGAGTGGTCTAGGTTTATTTAATGAACGTGTCTTTGTTTTCTCAAATTAGTTAGCCCTTCCTAAGCTATATGGGAAGAATAGTTCTGGCAGTGAAGAAATGTGTCTTGCCAATGAAGACTGCAGATGTGACTTGGAAGCCATTGCTTAAAACATGGAGGTTTTTTTTTTAATTTTGCTATTCCTAAGGGGATGAACGAGAATCAAAGTTTATCTTAGCTTATTTTGGTGAGGCTAGCATACAAGGGAGCATCAGGAATGCTCATATTAGAGGCAAGGAACATGGCAAACACACAAGTATAGACTCATCCAAGGTCAGCCTCACAGAGGCTTACACCTCCACTAGGCCTTTTAGCTAAGATCAAGCACAGAGGTAAAGACAACATTGAAGAGCATTTAGTCCAACCTTCTTATTCGATGGAGAAGACAGAATGATGCTGTCTGAGGCCACTGGGTTCACCCAGCAATCACGGGCACTCCCACTGACTCTAGCTCTAGCTGCGCGAGTAATAGATGAGTCACCTTATCATTAAGGGTAATGGGAATTTATCAGCTACCGTCATCCCTACCATACTGCTCTCGGCTCTCAGCAGGAAGGACAAGGCATGATAAACAAACAAGGCATACATAAGTCAAGCAGTATGGCGACCACCCTCTGACTCTAAATGAAAGGACACTTTTTGAACAAGAGAAGAAAAATGGGGAGAAGGCACCAGGAAGAGGGGACATGGGGACTTCTGCCTCTGATTCCTTCTAGGGAGTATTATCATCCATAGACCCTCATTATTGAAGGAAATCTCAGCAGCCATCTAGTCCAATCTGTGCCTGACCAAGAATTGTCACTATAACTTCCCTAACGAGTGTCATTAAAATTCTGCTGAAATGATGAAACACTTACACAGCTCCTAGGTAAATTATTCTAATTGTGGGCAGCATTTGGCTGCTATATCAAACTTAAAGCTGCCTCTTGGCAACTTCTATTGGTCGTCTCTTCTCCAGAGGTCTTTCCTTGGGGTTCTTTTCTCTGAGGGCCAAGGAGAACATTTTTTATTCAGGCATCATCTCTCTATCAAATTATCTTTTTCTGGGCTGGCCTACTTCTTTTAACTAATCCTTATACAACTTGGTCTCTAGTCTTTCACCTCCTGAACATGCTTTTGTTATTTAGGCTCCAGTTTCTGATGTCCTTTTAAAATTGTCCATTGTTGACATAAAAAAAAACCCTACAGGAAGTATACACAAGCCCCTAGTACTAAAACACCACAGTCCAGACATGGTCTGAGCAGAGCCAAGGGCAACGGGACTATTGCCTTGTTTGTTCTCAGTAGACTCTCTCATCTAGACAAACTTTATGTGGCTGGAATCTGAGTGAGGGCAGAAACAAGTCAGTTCACTGAGGCCGAGTGGTCCCAAAGAAGAAAGGGCCACTGCCAGGGGCCAGCAAGACTAGAGCATCATTTCCCAACATATTCGTCCACACATTACTTTGGGATTGTGGAAAAAGCCTTGATACGAGAGTTAGGAGTCATAAGTTCTAGCTTTAGCTATGTTACTAATTCTCTATGTGACCTGGGGCAAATTCCTTTCTCTTTCTGGAGAAAGGGAAAGAAACTTTTATAAATCTGTCATTCATGAATACCAGTTGGTAGTAGGTAAAAAGGTACCATAGAATGGCAGAAAGAACACCGGCCTAATAGTCAGAGCTCTGGATTCTAGTCCTGACTCTGTAGGACTTGTGCAAGTCACTTCTCCTTTTCTGGTTCTATTTCCTTCTCTATAAAATGAGGGGCTTGAATGAGATCACAGGATCACAGATTTAGAGCTACAAAAAGAAGACCTGTAAGATCCTCACCCCACCTTGACATCCCACAGCTCCGTGTTTCTACGTATTGCTTAGACCTGATTCCTCTGAATCAGGACTCTGTGTGCTTCTGAAAGAAATCTGTTGTACTGAATGGAGAGTGAGAAAGAGACAGAGAGAAACAGAAAGAGAAGAGACACAGAGAAAAGAGACAGACAAAGAGAGGAGAAAAAGGGAGGGAGGGAGCGAGGGAGGGAGGGAGGGAGAGAGAGAGAGAGAGAGAGAGAGAGAGTGAGAGAGAGAATAATTTTATTGTCTCATCTGTAAGATAATGGCATTGATAATCTTTATAGTTCCTTTGTGGCCTGATATTCTAAATTCAACGGTTACTTTTACATAGAGATTTGGCTGCTAAAATGTATAATGTGCTTGTGTGTGTGTGTGTGTGTGAACGTGTGTGTGTGTGTGTATGAATGTGTGTGTGTGCGTGCATGTTGGTGAAGCTGTGAATGTTATGTTTCAAGATGATAGGGTTGAACTAGTAGGACTTTGGGGCAGATACAAGAAGCAAACATTTCTATGAGGACTTTTTATCCTTCCTGTAGGGTTTTCTCCTGCCAATAATGCACACTGCACCTCCCTGGCTCCCCCTAGGCTTCATCAGAGCATGGGAAGAAGTGTGACCAGCGAGTGAGCATTTCTCCATTACCAGCAGGTTTGATTAATTCTCTCCATAGCTCTTCAGTTGAGTAGAACAATCTGTCAGGGGTTAGGGCCTTTGCTGCTGTTATCAGCCAAATGGATAAGTACTCCAAGGAAGGGAATAAAGACAAAAACAACTAAACAAAGCAAACTTGTCTTGCTTCCTAGGAATTGGGAGTGGGGCAAAGAAGGTAACTTGGTGATGGTGGTGGGGGGCACAGGTAAAATGTCAAAAACTTGGACATAATGGAAGGGTTGGTCTCATATAAGCCACTGTATTCATGTGGAAGATGTGGAAGGAATGTTAAAAATGAAAAGGACTTTGCTCATCATTTATTCTAAACTCTTCATTTTACAGAGGAAGAAACCAAAGCCCACAGAGAGGAGATTTGCCCAAGGTAACACAGGTGAATTGCAGAGACAAGACTCAAACCCTAGGCTTCTGACTCCAAATCCAGTGCTATTTTCAAGACACCAAGAGCAGAGGCAGACTGGACTTCCCCCTAACAGAAGGGGCCAGATGAGCAGTGGTGAATGACAGAAGGTGAAATGACGATTTTACATGTGACGGGAACATTTTAGGTGCTAAGAATTTTGTAAAATGCCTCCTGAACTCTGACTGACAAAAATGAGACTGGGGCATGGTCTCTCCTTGGGAAACAGTACAAGCTGCATTCCTTGGGAGATTTAAGGCTGGTTTGGAAAACCCACTGGAGAGTATGTGGTAGGGACTGGCCTGCCCTGGGGTGGGGAGTATACCAATGAACTGGTCGGTATTTTCCATCTCTAGTTTCTTCTATGTCTTTGAGTCAAAAGTGGCCTCAGCCTGGGATTTCAGCCTAGGATTTAAATTACTTTCTCCCCATTATTTATTATGTGGAATTTTAGACATGTTACAGACACAAAATGTCCTGAAATCTCTTCTGAGGCCTAGGCCTTTCTAATTCATGGTGGGGGGGGGGCGGGTGTTCTGAGGCTCAGACAGGGCCTTCTTAGGCAAGTGGAGCTGGTGTCTGGGTTGGGGGTGGTGGTGGAAAGAGATAGGTCAAAGGAAGAGCTGGGAAGAGTTACTATGGAGAGGGCTTCAGGCATGGCTCATGGCATTGTATCTCTGGGATTCTCTGCTTCCAGTTCAAAAATTGTTATCATTTTTATGGAAACTCTTATTTCTCTCTCTCTCTCTCTCTTTCTCTGTCTCTCTGTCCCTGTATCTGTCTCTCTTTCTTTCTCAATTCAAGACAACAGACTACCTTCAGAAGCATGCAGAGGTCTGACTCAGAGGAACCTGGACTAAGTAATAGGTACAAACATAGAGCCATGTCAAAGGTGTGTATGTATGTGCATGTGCGTTTGTGTGTGTGTGTATGTGTGTGTGTAAGAGTGTGTGTGTGTGTGTGTGTGTGTGTATGTGCGTAATCTTAGAGGTCTCTTTTTGTAACTCTAAATCTTCGATCCTGTGATCTCATCCAAGTCCCTCATTTAATAGAGGAAGAAACAGACCCAGAGAAGAAAGAGAAATGATTTGCCCAAACTCCCACGAGTCAGGCCTAGAATCCAGAACTTTGACTATCAGGTTGGTGTTCTTTCTGCCACTCTATGGACCTTTCTACCAACGACTAATCTGTCATTCATGAACCTATCTAACCCACCCCACCTTTGAAACTCTCTCTCCATCTAATACCAAACAGGGCCTTGAATTTAGGAGGATTTTTTTTGGAGCAAGTAATGGAATGCCAATTTCTCTAAGTATAATATGGTACATTTGATAGGATCTCCTAGTAATGACCCAGAATACAAGCTCTTTGAGAGCTTATTCCATTTTTGTCTTTTTATCCTTGCACTGTGACTGGCACCTAGTAGGTACTTAATAAATGCTTGTGGATTAATTGATTGTCTGAAGCCTACTTTTCTATGAAAATGTTAGAGGGGCAGCGGTGTTGGAGGTGAAGGATATCTTAGCTCTAATATCTCTGTTCCTCTACTCTAAATCCTACCTGCCTTCTCAAACCTGTGTTTCTTAACTGTTTAAGGCAGGAAGACCTCCTTTTCCCTTCTACCTTCTCCTTGACTTAAACACAGTACTCTGGGGGAAAGGCAGTGACCAGTGCCTTCTAACGTACATATGATGTAAAATACCCCCACACACCTTCTGTTTGTCTGGAATAGCTAAGCTAACCTGGGCTGGTCCCTCCAATCCTCCTCCAGGTTCCTGTATGAATCACCACAGAGCCAGCTCCCTGCCAAAGGCAAAGGATGGAGGAAGGGGGAGGAGAGGCTTTCCAGGTAGGGTCCAGCCCCAGGCTGGAGAATGAAGGGGAGGAGGTGTACACCCTGGCTTCCCCAGGGGTGGGAGGTGCAAGTGGTGGGATGATAGAAGCTGCCTAATTCTTTCTCCCCACCTTTGAGTCACCCACCACTGGAGGGAAGGTAGGGTGATATGACCTGGAAGACCAGTTAAGACACTCATTGGTCTCCCTGCATCTGCCCTGCTCTCCTCAATCTATCTTAAAGCACACTTCCAAATTAATCTTTCTAAATGATGACTTGGGTTCCAACACTCATCTGCTCAAAAACCTTTAATGGCTCCTTCTGCCAAACTAAATGAAATCTAATTCCTTAACCTGGCATTCAAGGGCATCAGTGATTTGCCTCCAAACTCTCTTCCTGGTCTTAGCTCCCTTTCATATATCTTGTTCTCCCTTATAACTGGACTATTTATCATTTTCAAACAAACCTTGTACTTTGCTGCCCCTGAGTCTTTGTGCATGCTGTTTCTTCTAGAAGGAAGGAAGGAAGGAAAGAAGGAAGGAAGGAAGGAGGGAAGGATGGAAGGAAAGTAAAATAACACCAGAAAATGAGTTCATTTGAAGATGAGCTAGGAACGAGAGGAGGAACCTTAGGGAACATGTGGTCCAAATCCTTCATTTCACAAATGATGAAACAGACGTATGAAGGTGAAATGACTTACCAGAGTCACAAAGCTAGTTAAGAAGAGAGGGAGGGGAGCAAGGAATATGCATTATTTTATAGCACCTACTATGTGCCAGGCCCAGTGCTAAGTGCTTTACAAATGTTGCATCATTTTATCTTCACAACAATCCTGTGAAGTAGGTGCTATTATGATCTTTATTTCATATTTGAGGAAAATCTGGGGTAAACAATGGTTAAGTGACTGGCCTAGGGTCACAAAGCTACTGAGTGTCTGTGGTGGATTTGAACCCAAGTCTTCCTGACTACAGACCCAGCACTCTAGCTACTTGGCCAGACAGGATTCAAATCCAGGCCCTCGGACTCAAATGAAGTTCTATTTCTATCACGCTCTGTAGCATTTTTTTTCCTTCTGGTAGGTAGCTGAGAGCTTCTCTGACTTATGAGGGCAAAGCCCGAGTCCCTGAACTTAAGAAGAAAGGGAAAAGGGTATGGATTAAGGATGTGTGTATGTGTGTGTGTGTGTGGGGGGGGCAGGTTGGAGAGGAGGGACTCTCTTCCCTTCCCATGCACCTTAGCAAAATGCTCTTGGCACAGTGCTTGGAACACGGCGAACACACAATCGGGCTTCTTCATCCGTTTATTCCCTTGGTCCTAGAATCCTATGCACTCCCACACTAAGGTAATAGCAGCAATAGCAGTAATGATAGCTAGCAGTCAGAGTTCTTTAAAGTTCACAGAGTGCGTTACATACGTCATCTCATTGGACTACGGCCTCATTTTTCCCAACTACAAAATGGGATCCCTGGGGAAGGAATGATGAAAGACCCAGTGATGTAATGAACTTAGCACCGGACTTGGAGTCAGGAAGATGTGGGCGCGAATTCTGTCTCAGGCGCTTCCTAACTGCATGACCTTGGGCAAGTCACTAGACATCTCCAAGCATCAGTTCTCTCATCTTTAAAATGGGAGGGATTTGAACTCGTGATCTCAAAGTTTCCTTCTAGGTGATCGCATTAATACAATATGGATCCGAAGCCATTTGAACACTTTGGATTCTTAGTTTTGATGAAGTAAAAAATTGCAATGAATCCGACCACTTGCTTAACAGGAGGGGACCAAGGACCAGGGAAGTAAAAGTTGTGAGGGATGCCTCTGAGATCATTTGGTCAACCCCCCTCATTTTACAGGTGAAGAAACTGAGGCTTACAGAGGTATAGCAACTCACCCAAGGTCACCTGGTTTGTAAATAGTAATAGGATTTAGAACTGGAAGGACTTTGGAGATCCTATAGTCCAATGCTGTCGTTTTACAGAAGGGAAACAAAGGCCCAGAGGGGAAGGGATTTAGCTAGTAGGTGGCAGTGCCAGCATTCAAACCCAGGTCTTCACACTCAAAATCTAGTGTTTTTTCTCCTACAGCTTCCTGCCTTCTTCCTCTGGTCACAGGAGAGTTAAATTGTTGCCCAGAAGTGACCTTCCCTAACCTGGGTCTCAGAGCTGGAAAGAGCAGGCAGGGGCATGGACCTTTCTTAGAATTTTGCAGAACTAGTGTTCATTTCCCACAGGTTTTTTCCTTAAAGCAAATAACAGCAGGGTAATCAGTTGCCAAATTGGCCAACAGGATGAGCATTCCATGCCATGCTTACCTGCAACTCCCAGAATGCACTGCAAATGTCCATGAAAGCCCTTAACAGGCATTCCTGGGTACCCTCTGAGGCGTACTATGGTGGAACCTGTTGGGAAGCAGATGAAGAATGAGACTTCAAGTATCCTCTGCCCTCAAGGGGTTTTTGGTCTGGATAGGGAGAGGAAGGGCACAGGCACCTATGGAAAGTCATCCAAGAGTACAGAGCAATACACAATGCCAACATGGGGCTGGGTCATTCTCTCCTGGTACACAGAGGCAGAAGGAAAATGCATCAGCCAGGACTTGGTGAGAATGAGCCTGGTGTGTTGATGGGTCGGTGAAGAGGGTTCATGTAAGGAACAGATGGGAAATAAGCTTGGAGAGGTAGGTGAGGACAGATGGTAAAAAGCCTTGAATGCCAGGCTAGACGGGAATAAGATGCTAGTTCCTTGAGGGCAGAGACTATTCTAATTTCTTTGTATCTCTCTCCAGCACCAAACATAGGGCTTAGCCCAGAAAAGTGTTTAATAAATGCTCGTTGATTAATCGATTAATTTCTATCCCAGTGCTTAGCATAGTACTTTGGCACAGAACAGGCACTTAATAAATGCTTATAGATTGATAGCTTTGTTTAATTAGGCAAAAAAAACCCTAACCAAATGCCATAGCCATTTTCTATGCTCCAAATACTACAGAAAATAGAAATTTTTTTAAAAGGAGGAGGCCCCTATATCTTTTCCTAAAGCGGCTGTTTTCCTGTATCAACTTTCTTGCTCACAAATATATGCCTTCAGCTCAGAAGGTCCTGGACTGAGCCAGAACAGGCCCACTGACTCAAAAACTGATTAAATTCTTCCTTGCCTGGGCCTCAAGAAACACTAACTTTCTGGGTCTGGGCCAGTAGAATAGAGACGAGACTCTGGGCTGTTTGCAAGCTCGACCTTGGCCCTTAAACACAGCTTCGGAGAAGCCGCCTTTGCACAATAGGGTAGGGCATATAAGGACACTTGAGCTGAGGCGATCTCACCTGCCCTGGCAGCAGCCCACACCCCCACATGCTGTAGGGAGAGGAGGAGGTTGAGGTTTGTGGCACCTTCGCCCAGGCATCAGTGGGCCACACATTGTTAGCCTCTGGCATTCCCTGTCATTTCACCATCCTATGCCTCATGAGTCTTGTCTATGCCTAGAGCTGTGCCCCATAGCTGGGCCTCTGGGGACTGGGTGGCTTTGGACAAGTCACTTATATTCTCTGGGACTCAGTTTTCTGATCTGTAAAATGAGTAGTTTGAGTAGATAATCTTTAATGTTCCTTCCTATGCCTCTGAGTTCAGTATAAGAGAAGGTTCCAGGCCCTGGAACTGATCACAGGCATTGGAAGGCACTCCTTTAACCTCCATGTATCTCCTGAAGACCTCAGAAATGGAATGGAATTTCCCTCAGGAAAGGGCAACCATAGGGCCCCTGAGGGGAAGGAGAATGGACAGGAATGGTCAGAAAAAGACTGAACGGACAGAAATAGAGAGGGGCCAGAATGGATGAAATACTCCAAAAGATAATAACTTCTTTGAGGTCAGAGATTCTATCTTATTTATGTTTATATCCTGGCACCAGCTACGCTGCCTTGTGTATAATAATAGCTTACATTTCTAAAGCACTTACCCATGAGGGTAAATAATATTAACTCCATTTTACAGTTAAATTTCGAGTCAATTAACATTTATTAAGCACCTACTATGAGCCAGGTACCATGCTAATGTGGGGATACAAAAAAAGACCAAAAACAAATGGAGGGTCAGAGGGTTAGAGTGCTTGGGCTGCTATGAACTTAGGTTCAAAGAATTTGGAGTCAGAAAGACACTTGGAGATCATCTAATCAACTCCTGTCGTTTTCTAGGTGGGGAAACTGAGACCCCACAAGATTAACATGATTTCTCCAGGTCTATACAAGTAGGAGAGTCAGGATTGAACCCAGTTCCTCTAGCTCCAATTCCATCATTCTTTCCAATAGACCAGGCTGTCAGCCTCCACCCAACATTTATTGTTCCTTTGTTTCTGACTCCTCTTGACCCCATTTGGGGTTTTCTTAGCAAAGATACTGGAGTGGTTTGCCATTTCCTTCTCTGGCTCATTTTACAGATGAGGAAACTGAGGCAGGCAGGGTTAAGTGACTTTCCACACACAGCTAAGAAGTGTCTGAGGCTGGATTTGAACTTAGGAAGATGGGTCTCCCGGATTTCAGGTGCAGTAGTCTGTCTACTGCACCACCCAACTGCCCATCGACCCAATAATATCAATATCAAAAAAGTGAGAAAATTTAAAAAAATGGAGATAGAATAAAATGAGAAAACATAGCAAACTCTTAATTACACATGAGAGAAGCTTCATAAATGTTGAATAAACTGAATGAGTGGATGAATTCATGATAATAATAATAGCTTACATTTACATAATACTTTAGAATTTGCAAAGCACTTTGAATACATTATCTTAATTGATCCCCATTACAACCCTGTGGGGTAGATACTACAGGTAGTATTAGCTCTTTTTCTGAATGAGTTATGAGGGAGGGGAAGTTGTGTGAAGTGAGAAGTCCAAACTGCTTTCTGCCATACCATAGGTATGAATTCGCAAGGTAGAGAAGGGAGGGAGGTCATTACAGATGACTGGAGGAGGGCCGAGCTTGGACCCGCCTGAAAGTAGGGAGAAGATGGGATTCAGACTAGCCTGTCCCCCCGTGGTAGGTCATAGTCCTGCCCTTTCTAGGATTCACAGAAGGTGGGGTTCTTCTTGGCTGTTTATGTTATATTCATTAAATGTCAAAGTCCCCTCTCTGGGGAGGCACGGTGGAATATAGAAAATATATTGGACCCAATTTGAATTCTAGGTTCAGAGAATATGGGTTTACATCCTACGTCAGTCACTTACTAACTGGGTAACCTTGGGCAAGTTACATAATCTCACCAGGCCTTGGAAAACCTGGGGATTAGACAGGACGTTCTCTAAACCATCTGAACCCAATATATGTTTCCCTAAAGTCAGGCCAGTATTAGAACTTATCCTTAGGGCTCTAGTTAGTAAGAGAGTGGTGAAATCCTACTCATTTCCAATTTCCCTGCCAGCCCCTGGGATGCTTGGCTTTCCAAAACCTTGGTGGTTTTAATTATGAGTCTACAAGCATTTTAAGCACAAAGCACTATGCTGGCCATGGAGGTAAGGGATACAGAGAATGAAACGATCCTTGCTCTCAAGGGGCTTGCCTTTTAATGGGGAACAAAATAAGTTGCCTAAGTAGCCAGATAGAGTCCCTGTGTTGGTTTTGCTTAATTATCTTTCTTTCTTTCTTTTTCTTTTTCTTCTTTTTTTTTTAAAGGGAGGGATTATTTCTGGAGTGGTGTAAGGGTGGGGCACAATCCTGAATTGATTATGATATAAAATAAAACAAAATTTGTGCTTCTCTCTGCAAATGTCATAGAGGTTAAGAGAAGCCTCTATGAGCACAGGAGTCATCAGGGAAGACTTCTTGGAGGAGAGGAGACTTGATCTGGGCTTAGATCCATTGATAGGATTTGGACAGGCAGAGAAGAGAAGGGAGATGAACCAGATCAGGCCTGGGGAGAGTAGAAGGGAGAGAATGGAATGGGAATCATAGACTACTAGAAAGGGATCTTAAAAGCAGAGGCAGGAATGAGCATTACGTATTTTTGGCAAAGTCAGTCAAAGGAAAGGAACAAGGATGTGAGGAAGTCACATATGGCACAAGTAATAATAATATATTTAATTAAGCATGCATAAGGTACAGAGTGCTGTATTAGTTGCTGGGGGACACAAAAAATTTAAGTTTAGTATGGTCCCTGACATCATGGAATATAGAGTTGGGTAGCAGGGCAGCTAGGGGCACAGTGTATAGAGTGCCAGGCTTGGAATTAGAAAGACTCATCTTCCTGAGTTCAACTCTGGCCTCAGACATTTGGTAGCTGCATGACCCTGGGCAAGTCTCTTAATCCTGTTTGCCTCAATTTCTTTACCTGTAAAATGAGCTGGAGAAGGAAATGGCAAACCACTCTAGGATCTTTGATGAGAAAAACCCAAATGGGGTCACTAAGATTCAGACACAACTGAGTAACAATAGCAAGAGAGTAGAATAAAGCTTAATAGTACTGGGAACACTGAAAAGGGATTTGAGGCAAGAGGATCCCCGTAGGCCTCCTCTCCTGCCCAAGCATTCTTCTTTCAGAACTTCCAGGGAAAAAGAAAAATGCCAAATACTGGAGGGGATGTGTAAAAACATGGACACTAGTGAATTGCTGGGGTAGTTGTGAACTGGTCCAACCATTCTGGAGAATAATTTGGAACTATGCCCAAAGGGCTATAAAACTATGCTTACTCTTTGATCCAGCAATACTACTTTCTATCCCAAAGAATTAAAAGAAAGAAAAGGATCTATATGTGCAAAAATGTTGCAGATTGTGTGTGTGTGTGTGTGTGTGTGTGTGTGTGTGTGTGGTGGCAAAGAATTGGAAACTGAGAAGATGCCCATCAATTGGGGAATGGCTGAACAAATTGTGGTGCGTGATTGTGATGGAATACTATTGTGCCATAAGAAATGACAAGCAAGATTGGTTTCAGAAAAACTTGGGAAGACTTACATGAACTAATGCAAAGTGAAGTGGGCAGAACCAGGAGAACATTGTACCCAGTAATAACAATGCTGTAATGATGATGAACTATGAGAGTCTTAGCTACTCTAATCAATACAATGATCCATGACAATTCCAAAAGACCTATGATGAAAAATGCTATCCACTTCCAGGGAGAGAATTGATGAAATCTGAGTGTAGATGGAAGCATATTTTTTTTCACTTTTTTCCTACTATTTTTTTGTTTCTCTTGCTTTAAATTTTTTTTTTATTTTTACAACTTAGCTAGTATGGAAATATGTTTTGTATGACTTCACATTCATAATGGGTATAATATTGCTTGCCTTCTCAACGAAAAGGGGGTTGGAAAGAGGTAGAGAATTTGGAAATCAGAATTTTAAAAATTGAATGTTAAAAAAAAGTTAAAAAGAACCTCCAGGGAAATCATGATCCAGGAAGCGATGAGATCTTTGCATGTGTCCTTGTCACCATTAGGGTTCCTGATTGACGTACCTTCACCATTTTGGCCGGCATTTTGTTTTCATTGCTTCTTTTTTTTTTCTATTATGAAATTAACAACCACAAACAAGCCAACAAGCACAAATAGTTAAATGCACAAAGAATATCGACAACACCTACAAACTCCAACATGTTGCACATGGAATCCTAGCCTTCAGTTATGGGCAGATTGTTTTAAAAACATGTAAGCACTTTAACAAAACGATAACCAAGTTGTTCAGTCTGATTGCATATCCCTTTCTGAACCTTTCATTTTACAGTTGAGGGAACTGTGAGTCCCTTGAGAACAAGGACTGTCTTTCACCTTTCTTTGAAGATAAGAGGGCTAAGTGGCACAGTGGAAAGATCACTGGGCTTCAGGTCAGGTAAGTCTTGAGTGAAAATCAGCCTTCACTTACTAATTGTGTGAACTACAAAAGTCACTTAGCCTCTTCTGGCCCCAGTTTCTTCAACTAGAAATGGGAACAATCTAGCACTTGGGTTGTTGTGAGGATCAAATGAGATGCTATTTGTAAAGTGCCTAGCTCAGTGCCTTGTGTGTAGTAGGTGCTTAATAAATGCTTACTGGCTGAGTTCCCTCTTTTATATACTGTTCCAGATTTTGTTTCTGTTAACTATTATTTGCAGTTTTCATGTGACAAGGACATATGCAAAATATGCCTATTTTTCATTTGATTCTGCTTGCTTTTCTACAGTTTCCTATATTTCTTCATATTTTTTCATACTTGCCACTTCCTCTATATTTCTATATTACCATGTCTTTAGCTGTGTCTCACACAAAATATGGGTTATTTTTAGTCTAGGGTTTTTTGCTATTATAAATAATAGTGGTAGGAATATTTTTATACAAATAAGTCTTTGCCCCACTTTTGATCTCCTCCATATGGAACAATCCTAGTATCTGGTGGGATCTCTTTAGCAAAGGGTAGGAACAAATGCAGAGTTTTTATAGTAGATTTTTGTCTTGCTTTTGAAGATGACTCCAATTCCCAGCTCAAAATTATAGCATCTTCCCACAGCAACTTGGGCAATATTTTAACAAAAAGGCAATTTGCATCTCCTTGGTGTGCTCTGACAACCTGTATGGTTTATCTTTTTATTTTGGTAACTCTGGACACAGGACAGTCTGACGCTCATATATTCATAGACCTCAACCATCCCAGTATGCAAACAATTCCCTCAGCAACTCTCTCCCCTATCTCTAGTCCTACCTCCATAACCAATGTATGATGCCCATTTACCTTGGTCTGAGGAGAGGCTGTTCTGTGGCCAAGGAGTCTCCTTTTTAGAATTTAGGGCAATCCAGACTTGCCTATAGCCTGACCTTGTGGGTCAGGTTCAGCATAGAAGATAGTCTTGGACAGGATTCAGGTCTTCACAGATTCAATGAACCTCAGGGCTGAAATGGACCTCAGAAAATCCAACGAATGGTATCACTGATCAGTGGTCTTGTGGCAGGTGATTGATGAAATGACTGAGGAAACAAAAGTTAGAGCTTCTGAGCATATCGATTTATTAAGCAATGTGTGCCAATTGCCCAACAAATCAGGACCAGGAGCTTTGACACTGAACCTCAAATATGGGGGTGGGGCGGGGCGGGGGAGATGGATGGGCAACTTTTATGCATTAAAAACAAATAAGACCAACTAATTAATAGAAAACAATTAACTATGATACAAAACTAAGGAATCTGATTTCTAATTGGAGGAAAGATTAGGGACTGTCCAAGTTGGGAGGGAGAGAGCGAATAGGTATGATTCCCTAAAATAAGATAAAGAGGTGTCCCACTCCCTCTAAGTGATTGTACACAATTAAAAGAATATGGAAACAATAACTGATTGATCAGGATGGGGCCAGTTTTCAAATAAGACATATGGCCGCTTAAAATGTATAATTGTGAGAAAATTCCTGGCATCAGTGTTTTGATCTTGACTGGATTTCTGGTCAGCATAACCTAGGTCCTTAATTAAGGGTCTCTAAGCAGCAGGTAGAGGTGGTCCAGCTTCCTAACCATGAAGGACTAGGTTCAAACAATGCAATATAGTTTTGCTCACAATTCCCACAACTGAATAAACTTTTCATATAGGACAGAAATCGGATTAGACCTATAATTGAATAGAAAGAGAACTGAGCTAGCTCCAGAATTGAGTCACAAGATGGAGTCAGTGTGGTTCACTCAATTCCCATAATTAATCACTTGCTGTTCTAATCCCCTCAATTCCCTCAATCTTTCTACCTATACTTGAATATTTCCAGAAATGGTGACCTCAAATCAACCCAAGATAGCCCATTCTCCACTGGGGGAAATATGTATTTTCAGTTTTTCCTTCCATCAAACCAAAATCTGGCTGTCTTTAACTCAGACTCCCATGATTTTACATTTAGAGCTAGAAGGGTTCTCAGAGGTCATCTCATCCAACTTTCTTCATTTTATAGATGCGGAAGTATAAGGTTAATTGACTTACCCAAGGTCACATAAGTGGCAAGGGTCAGAGATGGGACTGGAACTCAGGTCTCCTGTCTCTAGAGCCAGTGATTTCCCTACTTCATCACTACACATTGCTCCCTGTTCTGCCTTCTAGAAACAAATGAAGCAATTCTAAAATGTCTTTGACATGACAATCCATCAAGTACTTGAAGATGATGATCTAGGAATCCCAGGCAAACCACTTACATTTTCTAGGTCTCAGTTTCCCCATTTGTGAAAAGAGGGGGTTGCCTAGAATTGCCTCAAGGGTCCCTTCCAGCTCTAGATCTATAATCCTATGATCCAAATCTACTCTCCACTCCTAAGTCTTCTCTTCTCCAGGCTAAACAGATCCTTTAACCAGTCCTCATATGGCATGATCTTCAGGCCTTTCAACATCCTGGTCACCCTTTACACCTTCCAGATTGTCAATATTCTTCCTAGAATGGGTCCCCCAGACTGTGCCAAGCTCCAGATGGATGTAGCTTAGGTAACACTGGGCTCCTTGATTACTTTTCTATGTATTTAAAACGGGGATTGACAAGAGGCAGGTGTCCCCCCACCCCAGTCTCAGGGTTCTAGGCTGCTTGGTTCTGCAGGATTGGCAGAAGTAGAAGGCAGGTGGCGAGACTGTGAAACTGGATGAGACGTGGGTCCTTTTGCTACAGTACATTTACTCTTTCTTAGAAGGGTCATTATTTGGTCATGTACTGTGACATTTTCTTGTTGCTATTAGGTTCATGATGGATCAATAACACAGAAAGGACTTCAAGGCTTCACAGATCTGAGATTCCTTTCTCCCCTCCCTCTTTGAATGAATGCTGATTGAGTGTCCACACCAACTCTAGCACCAGTTTCTGAGCCTTCAAGAGCAGGTTTGGGTTGATAGGCTGCCTAAGGAGACATGAACAGGTCCAGATCAGAAATGGAGAAGGCCCAAGCTTCCAATGTGATCAGTTGTGGGACTGGGCTTGTGAATGGCCACTGTACATCCAGACTGGGTGAGATAGGGAGACAGGTGAGATAGGGAGACCCAGCCTCACACATACACACATGTACACACTCACACATATACACATGCATGCACACACACACACATATACATTTACTCATATACACACATACACACACAAATCCCCAAACCCTATACTTTAAAACATCAAAAAATATTGGCACTTCCATATACTTAATAGAATAGAAAAAGAGGATTTGTACATGAATCTGGAGAACTCTACCACCCAACTTGCTTTTCGTCTTAAGTATATGATAGGTTCAACCTGTAACTTTCAAAGCCTGGAAGATCTTCTGCAATGGTGCAAAGAGCTCTGTGCACATCCTTCCATTCACACTGTCGGCTACATGCTGGAGAACCAGCCCACACCTGGGAATCCTCCCACAGCCCCTGTCTTTGCTGTGCTGCTGGAAAATTGTGCCTGGGAATCCTGGGAGTGTGAGGAAGATTAACAGCATATACAGGAACCTCCTGGTTAATGTTGCAGGGAGAAGAGCCGTGCCCGTTCCCATGACTGTGATAGCAAGGTCCTTGGGAGAATCACTTCTATGATTGGGATTCTATGCATAGTTTGGGCGGGAGGTAATCATAATTCTTGCTCTTGCCTTCAGAATGTAAAAGTCATGGGATCTAGACCTAAAAGGAACCTCAGAGACCATCTAGGCCAAACCTCTCATATTACAGAGGAGGAAATAGAGATCTATTAAGGTCAAGGGACATGATCATAGAACTAGAAAGTGGCTGAGTCAGGATTCAAACCCGGGTTCCAAATTCACTGTTCTTTCCATTAATACCACACTCTCTTCTATTTTTGTTTAATAGCCCACTATAGCTCTCTCATCTATTAATTTATTTGACCCTTCTTTGAACCTGGTCACATTTTTAGCTCATACCACTTCTTGGGGAAACAAATTCCATAAGTTGACTCCCTGTTATGCAAAGGGGAGACTTCCTTTTATTTGCCTTAAAACTACCTCTTTCAGGCTTCAAGGGGGAACTTGCTAGTTCCCCTAGTTCTACTATTCTGGGATTTGGTGAAGAAGTCCATGTATGCCCTTGTATGCCCTTGCATGCCCTTAATGATCTTATAGACTCCCAAGAATATTGATTCAGAGCTGCCACCTCTACCTCTACACAGGATCCTACATGCACAGCGCTGCGGGAGCGAAACGCTTCATTCTTCATGTCCTTTGTGTTATTTTGACATTGAGGACTGACTCAGTTTAATTCATTAAAGACTATTAGGGGTAAGACCTGGAGCCAAGTAGTAGGGAAGCTACCAAGAGAAGTAAGACTCATCCTTTGTCTTCTTGCACAGATTTATGCTCTCTGCAGTCCCTTTCCAGTCATTATATTCTCTCACTGTGTGTTGCTACTCAGCTGAAAAACCTTCAGTACCTTCCTGTTGCTTACACACAGCACTGGGACCAATGCCCAGTGCATAATAGGAACTTAATCCATGGTTGTTGATTTTCAGAATAAAGTCTAATTCCGTGTGTCATTTAAAGACCTCCATGTATTTCTCCAAATCTTAATTCCAACTGGACCTGATTTTCATTAAACAAAAATGGAACTTTCCATTCTTTACATCCCCAGCCCTATCCCATACTTTTCCATTCCTTGCTTTTATTATCCCTGTTCTAATACCACCTGCAATATGCTCCTTCCCATATCTGTCTGTCCAAATCATGTTTGTCCTTTGAAGTCTGCTAAGATGACTTCTCTATGAGGCCTTCCTTGTCTCTGCTCTTAAAGCACTTCTGGAATCCCTCCTTCTACCAGAATCCTCTCCTGATCACTGTTAACCCTAGTGCCTTTCCTCTGTTGATTATTGCCTATCCATCCTCTATATAGCTTGTTTGTACATAATTATCTACACATTGTCTTACCCATTAGACTGTGGGATCCTCAAGACTGGGGATTGTCTTTTGCCTCTTTCTTGTCTTTTCAGCACTTAGCACAGTGCCTGGCACATAGTGGGCACTTAACTAATTTTGATTGCCCAACCGACCTTGTTCCTTTCTTATTTGTGCCTGTGTCTTAGAGCTCCGACTAGTTGGTAAGCTCCCTGAGGGTAGACAGTGTCTTATTCATCCTGCACATGACAAATTCAACTCATGCTTGCTACATTGAGTTAATTGTGGTGTAGCAGAAAATATAGTGGATCAGGGAGCAGAATGCCTGGGTTCTAGTCAAGGACTATAGGCTAATTCACTGAGTGGTCTTGAGTAAGTCATGTTCCGCTTTCTAGGGCTCCATTTCCTCACCTGTAAAATGAGTTCTATTGGTTTTACTTGAGTAATTTCTTGAGTTCCTAAGTGGTACGTATACAGGCTGGCACTCATAGAGAATATCCACGGACCAAACCATCCATCTCACCACCATCGATGAGTACTTGTCTTTAACTTGCCTTGTTATAGTCATTGATCAGCTGACTCATATAGGGTGGCCAATTAATCAGTCAACAAACATTCATTAAGTACTTAGTGTGTGCTAGGGTGCTTGGCAATGAGCATAAATATACAAAAGTGAAATCATCCCAGAGCTCAGGGAGTTTATATTCTACTGGGGGAGGATGCAATGCATTCACAGAAAATTTTGTGGTATGTACACAGTGATTGGATGGTGGACACTAGAGGATCAAGAATCAGTAAAAAGCCTCTTTAAGGAGTTAAGCCTTAAAAGGACCTCAGGGTTCCAAGAGGCAGAAGTGAGGAGGGAGAGGGTTCTGGTCTTATATAAAGGAATGGGGATGGATGATTGAATGTGGTATTTAAGGAACAAAAAGCAGGCCAGTTTTCCTGGAACATAGAGGAGAATAATGTGTTATCAGCCTGAAAAAATAGGTAGGAGTCAGATTGAGAAGGGCTTTAAATGCCAAATAGGGGAGTTTACGTTTTATTCCAAATACAATGGGGAGTTGTTAATGTTTCTTGAGCAGGGGAGTGACATGGTCAGATCAAAAACAGGCTGTATGTAATACTTCATGGTATTAAGTATGGTATGCTCAAAGACTGAGCTCAATATTTTATTCATCGTTTTCCCCTTTTTTCATCCCCTAGGTGTGCAGTTAGTTACAAAACAAACAGATCTCCATGTTGCTAGTAATACATGGGCTGTTTGGGCAGGATTTATCCTATGAAAGGAAAAGACTTGTATGCCTACTTCATCCTGGAAGAACTTCATGAATAGCACATTGTCATGGAAGGAGCCCTGGATTAGGGTTTAAGGTTCTGAGTTTGAATCCCAAGTCTGCTGCAGCTCAATGCTGGCACCTTGAATAATTTCATCTGTCAAGGTTTCTGTTTCCTCTTTTCTAAAATGAACAGGGGCTAGACTAGGTGAAGAGTGATGAGTTGGCTTAGTGGAGAGAGCTCTGGGCCTAGAGTCAGGAGGACCTGAGTTCAAATTTGACTTCGGGCCCTTACTAGCTGTGTGACCCTGAGCAAGTCACTTTACCTTGTTTGTCTCAGTTTCCTCACCTGTAAATGAGTTGGAGAAGGAAATCGCAAACATTTCCAGTATCTTTGCCAAGAAAACTTCAAATTGGGTCACAAAGAGTTAGACAGGACAGAAAATGACCAATAACAGTAATAAAAAGGCTAAGTGATCTCCTGGCTCCCTTTCAGCTCTAAATCCTATTTGCTTCAAAGTTATTACAACTTCCTACAACTCAGTTTCTTCTTCTTTAAAATAAAGAGTATTGGGGCAACACTGGATAATTCCTAAAATCTCCATCTCTACATCTATGATTCTATTTTTTAGTAGTTTGAATAAATGGGTGTCTTCATCATCAGTATCCCTCTAAATTTAGAGGATTGAGCTGAAATGGGTGTTTTATATATAGAAGAACTTAATGGATGGAGCCTTCGGGGGCTATAAAAACCCTCTGTTAATATTCCCCCCGGTTTCATTAGGAGAATTTTCAGACTAGGTGAACCTAGAATAATAGCTTCAGGCTCCTAGGACAGTTCTAGCCCCTGGGCCCCAGGCTTGGCAAAGACTGATTACATAGTGTGTGGGTATCTGTGGAGTGTTTTATTGTAGAATCATAGACCCTCAGAGGTGAAAGGCACTTCAGAAACTGTTCAGCCCACCTTGTATTTGAACAAAATTCCCTTCTCTAGCACCCCCAGCAAGTGGTCTTCCAGCAGAAGCCAGGAGACCTGCAGTGATGGGACACTTACTACCTTCCAAAGGTCCAACTTTTGGACCATGCCTAGTACAGTGGAAGTTTTCCTGACATTGACCTATAATACGCATCTCTGAAACTTAAGTACACACCCTTACTTATCTGTACACTTTGGGAAATTGGGAGCTAACTTCGAGAAAGGCCTTTTGGTATCTCAGGTCATTACTTAGCAGCATTGGTCCCAATGGGATTTTCATAGGATAATAGCTCTAGAGAAGAAGGAATCTTCACAGCCTGATGTCCAACCCTCCCATTTTGTAGAGAGGTTAAGGGACTTACTGAGGTCACCAAGGGGCCTTCAAGGTCATCTGGCCTGAGCCCCTCATTTTACAGCAAGAAAACTGAGGCCTAAAGAGGTTTTCTGAAGGTCACACAGATAATAAGTAACAGAATTAGGATCTGAATGAGATCATATGACTTCAAGTTCAGGGCTCTTTCCATTCATTCATTCACTTTCTCAGTCATTTATCCATAAAGCATTTTCAAAGCATCTATTATGTGTGAAGCACAGTGCTAGGCTGAGGATACAAGACAAAAATGAAACGACAGTCTTTGACCTTCATAAGCTTACATTCTACGGGGGAGGAAAAAGCACATGTATAGAGAAAGTGATCTAATGAGGAAATCAACAATTGAGAGCCCCCTGCTACACACACCCAATAGAAAGATGGGGGATGGAAATGGGAGTATGTTCTTGTTTTGAAATCTTTTTAGGCTTAGAAATTATGGGAAATCGGAAGAATGTACCGGGGAATTTAATGAGCAATTGCTGGAAGATGCCAGGTTGTGGTAGAAATGGGGATTCTTGTAAAGGTTCTTTGCATCATACTTTCCGTGCACAAAGCCCTCTTGCATTCCTTCTTTAAGTCCAACCAATATTTAAGTCAGTTTTCATTAGCCACATAGAGAAAAAGAGAACAGATTTCCTTGGTCCACTTTGAGAACCAACTTGGAACATCTCTTCTTTGTGGTTCTGGTATGTTCAAATACTAGGGTTTTTTTTTCCTTTTCTTTCTAAACTTCTGTTTTCCATCTGACCAGGACCAAAACTGAAAGTGGTGATATCTGTGAGTGAGGCTGACCTCAGTCTAGTCAATCTTTCCAACCCTTTCTCCAGACCAGCCTGGGCCAAGGCCAGCTTAGGCCAGAGTTCTCCTTTACATTTGTGGTTTTGTACCCGCCTCTCTGCTCACCTACTTACCAGGTTGGTCATGCAAGAAGCATCGGGCAGAGCGCAAATTGGGCGGTTAGGCAACTAACCGCCCAATTTGTGTGAGCAATTTGGTAATTGCATGTTTGATTAATTACAAGTACGGGCTTGGGAGCCACCTTTTGAAGAGATGGACCAGTAGTAGGCTCAGGATAAGCATCCAGTCCTCTGGGTGAGGCTTATCCAAACTTCCCAGCTTTTCATATCACTGAATCCCATCTCCCTGCCCTATGCTTCCAATAATACCTCCCTTCTCATCCTATTCCTCCTCATCCCAACTCTTGCCAGGACCAGTATTGAAGTCTTCCCTAAGGCTCATTGGATGACTGTTTTCTAAAGTAGTCCTCTCTAACTTCCTTGCATTCTGGCTTCCAATATGAACCCAAGAGTGCTCTTCCTTGACCTTGTAAAATTCCTGTTTTCTTTTAAGACTCATTTCCTGTAAAAAGTCTTTCCCAGTCTCCCCAACTACTAGTACCTCTCCTCTAAGTCTACTTTCCATCTATTCTGTTTTTATATTTTAAATATTTTTATATCTATGAATATGTGATCTCTGTATTAGAAAGCATGCTTGTTGATGACAGGGTTATTTTTGCTTTTTCTTTGTCTCCCCAGCACTCAGTACCTGACATGTAATAAGCCCTCAATAGATAGATGCTTGTTGGTTGATGGATTGACATCATGGCTATGACTGAGGGATTTGGCTCATAACATGGTATCCAGAAAGAAATGAAGGCATCCTTGGGTACTTGGTAATGGGATATGGTGGGTACATGGGCAAGACTCATGATAGCACTCTGCCTTGGTGAGATCCTCTCTAAAATATCATGTTCAGTTTAAACTATCAGGTATATTTTTTAAAATATGTTTTATTGATATCTCCTCATTTCTAGATAGATCTCTCCACCATCCCCTTCCCCACTAAATTTCCCCTTTGTAAAACACACAGAAACAGACACAGACACAGACACAGACATAGACAAACACACACGCAAAACAACAGACAAAATTGATCAGTATGGTAACCAAAGCTTGCAATGTATGCCATATTCTCTCCTCATTCTCTCTACCTCTTAGCTAAGAGCAAGAGCCATGTTTTGTTCTTTGCTCTCTGAGACCATGGGTTCTTAAATGGTTTTGGATTCCTCAGGCAGACTGGTAAAGTAAAGGCACACATTCTTAGAACTGTATTTTAATGCATAAAATAGAATACTTAGTATTACAAAGGGAATCAATAGTATTGATATACAATTATCAAATTTGTTTTAAAAAAATTCACAGACCCCAGGTAAAGAAACTATGCCACTGCTGGTTTTATAGTCAGTGTTTGACTTCTTTTAAGTGACCTTTTCATTTAAATTGTTGTACTCATTGTGTATGTTGTTCTTCTGGAGCAGCTAATTTCATATTATAATATCATCTAATGCAAATCTTCGCCTATTTCTCTAGGATAAGGACAGGAACTGGATTTGTGATTTAATCCATATAGGAAATTCCCAGGTAAGGAGACTGTACCAATGCAGGTCAGCACCTTCTCTGAAACTTCTAGTCTGAGACAGTTGGCTGGGGGCACTGAGAGGCTGAGTGACTACATTTGTGTCAAAGTTGGGATTTTAACCCTTTTTTCCTTGCTGGCTCTTTTACCCTCTACTATACCAAGATGCCCCTCATGTTTCTCTGAACTCATAATTGCCATTTCTTTTGGCACAAAAATATCCCTTTACCACAGTATCTCCTAAAACCACATTTCAGAATGGATATCGACAAATGAGAGATCCTGCAGAAGAGGTGGATCTGGATATGAATGGGCCTAGAAACCATGTTATAGGTGGGAAGATCAGCTGAAAGGATATTTAGTCCGAAGAATTGGGTTGGGATATGATCACTGTCTTTAAGCAATTAAAAGACTATTTTTATGAAAAAGGAATCAAAATGGTTCCACTTGGCCTCAAAGACAGACTCAGCTTTGATATAAGAGGAACAAAAGCTAACAGAATTATTCCATGAGCTTTAATGGGAATGGCCTATGGAAAGTAATGATTTCTCCTTCACAAGTGGCAGTCAAGCAAAGGCTGGTTTATTACTTATTAGGTATTAAATTAAATTTAATTTAATTCAGTTCAGTGCTTTCAGTTCAATTTCATTCCATTTACTTTATTCCAATCCAATCATCATTAAGTGCCTACTGTATGCACAGTTTTGTGCTAGGAAAATAAAGACAAATAAAATGGCTCTGCCCTCAAGGGGGTGAATGTGGGAGCAGGAAACTTGTACTTGGATAAGTTAAAAAAAAAAAACAACTCCCAAGTAAATATAAAGAAAATCTGTGGGGGCAGGGGAAAAGTACATTAATGGGGGAGGGGGCAGAAGGAAGAAAGGTTTTGAGTAAGAGGTGGCACACTGGCTGATACTTGAAAGAAACTAAAGAACCTAAAAGGGAGAGGTGAAAGGAAAGTATCTCCAACATGGAGGATAACTTGGGCAAAGGAATGGAGGTAGGAGATGAGATGTTTTATATGGGGAATGGCAAAGAGGCCAGAGGTTAATAGATGAATTCTTGCTCAGATAAGGGTTGGGCTAGATGTCCTCAGAAGTCTCTTTCAGCTCAGATTCTGCACTTGTGTAGGAGTATGAATTCATATTCATAGAATTAGTATCTCAGATTTTGACAGCTGGAGGAGGCACTCTGGGGCTACTTGGTCTGCCTGCCATCTGCACAGGAATGCCAGCTACAGCATCTCCAAGAAGTGATCCTCCTGTCTTTGTTTGGAGACCACTCTTTTCTGAGGCAGCCCTTTCCACTTTAGGATACTTCTAATTTTCAGGAAATTTTTCCTTATATGGAGCCTAAATCTGCTATTCTTCACCTTCTATCTACTTGCTACCCAATGAGGCCAGGAAGGACAACTCTCTTATGGTCACTTAGTATGAGTCTATATAACACATAGTAATGATACTAGACTAAGTAACTTAATCAATGTAGAAAATCAACCTAGATAATTCAGGTCACTCCTCCCTTTGAGTATCATAGACATGGCCAAGTTCTCACTATAACATAGGAGCTGCTGTGTCAGGTGCTTGAAGGGTGTGACATCATGCTCAGAGGACCCCAGTCAGTCAGTCAATAAGTATTCATTAAGTGTCTACTACATGCCAAGCACTGGGTATACAAAGAAAGGCCAAAAGAAAAAACTAAACTAAATAGTTCCTCCTATCAAGGAGCTCACAGTCTAACTGGGGAGACAACATAAAAATTTGTTTAAGAAATGAAAAAAATTCAGCAAAACTGATCAATATATTGAAAAAAATCTGACATTACTTCCAATGCTTCTCCCCATGGACCTTCAACCTCTGCAAAGGACTTGGGGGAAGGGGTTTTCTCATATCTCTTCTTTGGGTCCAAGTTTAGTCTTTATAATTTTGAAACATTCATTATAATTTAACTCTTTTTACCCCATTCAGACTATGATTCAGATAACTGTGTTCAAACAAGTATGTTCAAATAAGGACAAAGAGGCAATATTCAATAGAAGGAAGGCATTAGCACTGAGGGGAATTGGGAAAGGTTTTGTGTAGAAGGTAAGATTTTAGCTGGGATTTGAAGGAAGCAAGAGAAGTGAGGAGGCAGAGATAAAGAGAGAGAGAATTCCAGACATAGGGAACAGCTAGGGGAAATGTCCTGAGAAGGGATATAGAGTGTCTTTTTGTTGTGTTTGTCCTTTGCTTTCGAAGAGGACCATGACATCAGGGAATGATGAAGTGACTTGCAGTTGACTTTGATTTGAGTGAGGGAGGGCTGTGCAAGGTCACCAGCCTCACTTTCTCCTCCAGAGCCATCTGGGTCCAATGACCAGATATTCATCAGGATGACTGGAGATGACCCATGATGCAATGGGAAACTCTGGCCCTTTTAGGGTCAGGCCTTTTCATGTAGTCATTTAGAGTGAGGTAACATCCATTCAGTCAAGGGATGGCCACTTTAATTAGAAAAAAGGAAAAAAAATCAAGCTGGGAGGGGAAGACCCTCAGGGTTGCTGTTTCAAAGAGAAACCATTGACATTCACTCTAAGCCAGGAGGGCCCAAAATGCAAACATTAAGTGGAGCTTGGGCAGGGACCTATTCCTGAGCTTCTGAGTGAACTGGGTTTAAGGTTTTGCGGAAGGAAGGAAGGAAGGAAAGAAGGAAGGAAGGAAGGAAGGAAGGAAGGAAGGAAGGAAGAGGGAAGAAGGAAGGAAGGAAGGAAGGAAGGAAGGAAGGAAGGAAGGAAGGAAGAAGGAAGGAAGAAAGAAAGAAAGAAAGAAAGAAAGAAAGAGAAAGAAAGAAAGAAAGAAAGAGAGAGAAAGAAAGAAAGAAGGAAGGAAGGAAGGAAAGAAAGGAATCTAGCCAGTAAACCCCAAGTTAAGTGGGCAGCTTCTGGCCATCAAAATTTACCTTCCTATGAGGAATAGCAAGGAGCTAGCAGCACTGGATTTCAGGGTTCTTGGGGAGAGATGACCAGAAAGGCAGTGGATTTGATATTTGATCCTGGGAGTGATAGGGAGTCACTAGAGTTGAATGAATGGGAGAGGAAGGGGAATGGCCAGACTTGTACTTTAGGACAATAAGTTTGACAGCTGACTGAAGTGGGGAGAAATTTGAGTCAGGGAAACCCACCAGAAGGCTATCGCAATAGTCCAGACATGAGGAGATGAGGTCCTGCACTATGATGGCGGCAGTGTCTGAGGGAAAAAGGGGACATATATGAGAAAGGTTGGAAAGGTAAAATTGACAGACTTTGGTAACAGATTGAGGATGATGGAGGAACAGATGGAGGAAAGATGTGGTGAGAGAGAGGAGCAATCAGACCTTGCTTAGTTCTCCCCTAAGGTCTTTTGTGGCCTGGGCAGTAATAGAAATATCACTAGGGCAGTTGGGGTCATGGAACTCTACCTTAGGAAGTTCTAAGAAGGAGAAAAAGGGTCCAGACTATGCCCTTCCTTTCAGCATGACCCCATAAACTACATTGGGCATGGTACAGCTGTCTGAATGATAGTGTGAAAAGAAAGAAGAGTTAAATTGTAATGAATGTTTCAAAATTATAAAGAACAAACTTGGACCCAAGAAAGAGTTATTAGAAGACCCAACTCCTTTGCAGAGGTGGAAGGTCAGTGGGTGAGAAGCATTGGATATAATGTCAGATTTTTTTTCAAAGTATTGATTAGTTTTGCTGAATTTTTTCTCTTCTTAAAACATTATTTTATAATAAATTCTCTGGGAGGGGGAAGAGAGAGAGATAAAGAAGAGAACTTTAGATGATCTAAAAACAAAAGATACCAATAAAATACATTTTAGGTTAGAGAGGAAAAAATTAAGTTAGCCTCTAAGCATGGGGCCAAGCAGCCTTCCCAGTATATGTTTTTACCATTAAAAAGAGGAAGCACTGTAGGAAAAAAAAAGATGCATCCGGGGCAACTTTTTTTTTTTTATTACAGAAATAGTCAGGGAGTAAAGGCCTTTTCTGTTTACAGGAAACTCTCATAAATCCTCCAAAGGAGAGCTGGCTGAGCTATCCTCACCAGGCTTAGTGGGCTGGGCACACTGGGGCTTCTTAAGCGATGGCTGACTGGTCCCCTCTCCTTGAGCCATGCCAGCTGAGTAACCAGTCCCAGAGTGGAGGGTCGGGGTCCTGCAGGAAGGGAAGGGTCTCAGCCCTTGGGGTGGGAGAAGGTGTGGAGCCACCAGACTTCCTCCTTGGTAACAGCAGCTCCCCTCTCCCCTGAGGGCTCCTCCACTTAACTCTCTGTGCCTCCTACACTAATGATATTTACTCTTCCCTCCTTTGCAAGGTGTTAGGCGGGCTAATTAATGTTTTGAAACCTCCTGAAGGCAGAAAACATAGTGTAAGTGCTTAATAGTTGCAAGAGTCATGTCATGCCTAGAGCACAGTGGGAGGATGGGGTGATTCTGTTGGCAGAGGAAGAAGAATGACCAATATGGTAGGTCATATTTTGAGATGGTAGCAGCATCATTAAGAAAAAGAGCTGTATGAGATACCATGGTAGCCTCTACACAGCTGTCACATGAAGCATTTTTAATTAGATGTATAATTATATATATAATATATAAATAAAAGTATATAATATGTAGATATAAATAACTATATTTATATATAATATATTATATATATATTATAAACCCATATTTATATATTTATATAAATAAAAGTCCTGGTGCATGACTATGGGTAGCATTGTCTTCATGGGTAAATTTTCCCCCAATTTAATAAGCATTTATTAAGCACCTACTATGTGCCATACACTGAGCTTCATACCAGGAGTATAAAGACAACAACAATACAGTTTCTGTCTTCAATGACCTCATTCTATTAGTGGTAACTAAACTCCTAAAATTGTGTCAATCATGGATGAAATCTTAATATTCTTCTTTTCCTTTAGCTCCATGGATTTAGTGTGGGAAAATCTCTTCAAAGGTACAAAAAGGTATGAAAAAGTCTCTTGACTGAGCATTAATATGTCATACCTCCCAGAGGGACTCACCAATTCAGTCAAGCACATTGAGTTGAACCCTTTCAGGCTTGAGAGATATAGCTTCCATTCCAGTCCATTCCATTCTACAAACATTTATTGAGTGCTTCTTGTATACACCAGGCTAGATTCTCAGGATAACAAGACAAAATAAGAAAAGCCTCTGCCTTGAAGGATCTTACACACCCCTGCAGCTACTGTAGGCATGCAACATGAGCACAGGAAATGAAAAATGAGCTCATTTGAGGAGGAAGAGAACGTTAACCACTGGTATGCCCAGGAAAGGCTTCACAGAGGAGGTGACTGTTACGTACAGGGTAGCTGTGCTGGGTAACATCCTAGCTTATGCTCTCAAAGACCCTGTGGTCAAATAGGAAGACAAAACAGATATACAATCAACAAGCATTTATTAAGTATCTACTGTTTGCTCGGTTTAACTCCTACCTTCGGTGGGAGCCTTTCTTGATGTGTTCCTCTGCTCCAGTCAATTGCTGGTGTCTTTCTTTGATTCTGTATGTGTCTTATATGGTCTTGGTTATCTACATGTTGTCTTCTGCCTTAGAATGTAAACTCTCTGAGG
This sequence comes from Trichosurus vulpecula, assembly GCF_011100635.1. Classification (NCBI taxonomy): domain Eukaryota; kingdom Metazoa; phylum Chordata; class Mammalia; order Diprotodontia; family Phalangeridae; genus Trichosurus; species Trichosurus vulpecula. The sequence continues at coordinate 107,170,246 of NC_050575.1, forward strand.
GCAAGGACTATGCTTTTGCTTTGCTTCGTATCCCCAGTGTTTAGCGTAGTTCCCAGCATGTTGTTAATAAATGATTGCTGACTGACTGACCACTAGGTGATGATGACACAAATACAAAGGATAAAATAAATCTCTGGAAGTTATACTAAGATGTTATGTATGTAACAATAAATAGAAAGGTTCTGGGAGGTAGGAGTGATTCAGGGAGGAAGACATCACTTCTTGATGGTGAAGCAGTGACCACTGAGATGGGTGGGCCTTGAAGGAAGAGACTATTTCAGACAAGGGGAACAGAGTGTATAAAGATGGTAGAGTGGAATGGAATGAACAACTGGTAAGAAAGTATAGCAAATAAGAGAATTAGGGAGTTAGGTAGACCTGAGTTCAAATCCTCACTCTGACACCAGCTGGGTGACTCTGGGCAAACCACTTAATGGCTTTAGGCTTCAGGTTCCTCACCTGTAATTTGGCGATCATAAGAGCCCCTATACAATAACATGGTTATTGTAAAGATCAAGAGATGATATATGAAAAGTGCTTTGTAAACCTTAAAGTGCTCTATGTAGTTACTGTTGTGAAGTTGCTTTTCAGTCATGTCCGACCCTTCCTGACCACTTTATGGGTTTTCCTGGCAAAGATACTGGAGTGGTTTGCCATTTCCTTCTCCAGCTCATTTTACAGATGAGGAAACTGAGGCAAACAGGATTAAGTGACTTGCCCAGGGTCACACAGCTAGTAAGTGTCTGAGGACAGGTTTGAATTCTGGTCTTCCTGATTCCAGGCCTGGCACTCCATCCATTGTGCCAGCTAGCTCCCTCATTAAGTGCTATATTGATGTTAGCTATTGTTATTGTCATTTTTATTATTATTATTATTAAGAGCTCGGGAACATAAAGGGAATATGATGGAAAGATAGGTTGGAGCTGACTTTTGGAGGGCCTTGAGAGTTAGACTAGGAATCTGTGCTTTTTTCCACTAGGCGGTGAAGATTTGGAGTTGTTTTGGGCAGAGGAATAATGTAGTCAAATCAGTGCATTAGAAGAATGCATGGCAAGGAGTGTGTGTGTGTGTGGGGGGGGAACAAAGATCATAAGATCTAGGATTTTAGAGATGGACAGAAACCTAGAGGCAATCTAGTCCAACCCTTTCATTTCATAGATGAGGATACAAGAGGCCCAGAAAGGGTAAGTTGCATGCCCAAGGTCACACAGGTAATAAGTGGCAGAGCCAGGCTAACATTCAGGAACTGGGTCCCCCAAATCCAGCACTCCTTCCATTCACTGTACCATGTTGTCCTCCTTAAAGAGGCCAGGAGAACACCTAGAAATTTTGACCCTTGACTGGTAGCTCTGACTGATTGACCCATTTGGGAGGTGCTATCCTGGACAGAGGAGGAAGAACTGAAAGGCTTGAGAGGGTGAGATGAGAAAACAGGGAAAGGTGTGACTTTTCCTATCAATAATTATAATAATAGTTTATTTTTCTTTAGCATAATAAGGCTTATAAAGTAATTTATCCACAATAATCCTGTGAAATAGTATACCAATCATTCAGTCAACTAATAAGCATTTATTTAGCACCAGGTACTGGTCTGAGTATAAAAACAAAGTATAATATAAATAGTATTATTTCACTTGTTACGCAATTGAGGATCAGAGGGCTTAAGTGATTAGCTATCTAATTAGCAAGTATCAGAGCCAGTATCATAACCCAGGTCTTTTTACTGTAAACAATGGGTGGAAGTTACAAGGAAGCAACTTCAAACTCAATGTATGGAATACACACGTAGATGTATGTATACATATAGCTATGTGAATGTGCACGTGTATGTGTATGAGTGTGTATATGACATGGCTCCAACCTATCAGTCCAGACTTGTCACCTACATTCTACTCTCCTCATCTATTTTACATTCTAACCAATCTGGATGACTCTGTCTCCTGTGCCTGTAATGGTTTTTATTCTCATCTCCATCTAGAATGTGTTCCCTGCTTCTTAAAGCCTGATTTAGATGATCTCACCTCCATGGATTCTTACCTGATGAAATCTATTTTCTTAAACTGGATATTGGAGCGATAATCCAGTATAGTCAAGAAGGAGAGAACCTCAAATTTAGAAAGACTTGGGTTGAGGTTCTGCCTCTGCTACTTAAATCACTCAATGTCACAGACAACTCTAAGCTGTTTTTATTAACTCTAAGTGGAACTTTATTCAATAGGCCATGAGAATCCACTCTGGAGTTTTGACCAGAAGGGGTGACATTTCTCTCTGCTGAATGGAACATTCATTAGAGAAAGGATGGACTGGAGGCAGGGAGGCCAGTTAGGAGACTTGTACAATAGTCTGGGTAAGAAGAGGTGAGGGTTGAACTGGAAACTAAGGGGATGCCCATTAATTGGGGAATTGTGTTATATAAATGAAATGGAATAGTATTGTGCTATAAGAAATGATGAGCAGGTGGATTTCAGAAAAACCTGGAAAGGCTTACATGAACTGATGCAAAGTGAAGTGAGCAGAACCAGAAGAACATTATACACAGTAATAGCAACATTGTGTGAGATCATCTATTAATGACTTAGCTCTTCTCAGCAATACAATGATTCAAGACAATTCCAAAGGACTCATGATGAAAAATACTGTCTACATCCAGAGAAAGAACTGATGGATTCTGAATGCAGATTGAAATATACTATTTTCACTACCTTTATTTTAAAATTTTTTTCCTGTTTCTTCTTTCACAACATGACTAATGTGGAAATACGTTTTGCATGATTGCACACATATAATCTGTATCAGATTGCTTGCTGTCTTTAGGAGGGGAGAGGCGAAGGACGGAGAAAATTTGGAACTCGAAAAAAAAAAGTTTTGCCTTTATATATAATTGGAAAAAAATGAAATACTACTTTAAAAAAAGAGGAGGTGAAGGGCTGAACTTGGGTGGAGGCAGAGGTAATGCATTTATTTAGTCCCTTACTGTTTTTAAAAAGGAAGGAATAAAGGCCCAAGAAAAGCCCAAACTCAGATATAAGAAAACATGGCATCATGGCTGTCAAAACCCTATAGAGATGCAGCCAGACTGAAGCTACTGTAGATTACCAAGGGGATGGGAAAAGAAATAGTGAGGGGTGGTTAATGGCTACATTCTCTTCAGAGGCCCAGATTGGTATGTTTATGATAATGATGATAATGATAATAAGGCCATTACCCTAATTGCCATTAATAACATTAATTTCATTTATTTATCAACCATCTGCTTTCTCTCCCCATCTCCTGATACTTGCTGAGAGCAAACCGGACCTAGCTTGATGGCCATATTCACAGGCCTAATCCTCATTTCTCCTAGAAAGGCAAATTGGGAAGTAATGAAAGGGAAGGGAAGAAGGTGGAGGAGGATAGAAAAGATGAAGACAGGGAAGGTAGGGAGGGGAAGAAGAGGGAGAGGAAGAAAGAAGTAGCTGTATTTGAGGAGGAAGGGAAAAAGGAAGGGTACAAATATTTATTAAATGACTACTATGTGCTAGAGTCCAAGGGTGGGGAACCTGAGGCCTCGAGGCCACATGTGGCCCTCTAGGTCCTCAAGTACAGCCCTTTGACTGAATCCTAACTTCACAGAATAAATCTCCTTAATAAAAGGATTTGTGCTGTAAAACTTGGACTCAGTCAAAAGGCCACACCCAAGGACCTAGAAGGCCACATGTGGCGTAGAGGCTGCAGGTTCCCCACTGCTGTGCCAGATTACAACTATTATCTTATTTGATTTTCACAACAACCTTGGGAGTTAGGTGATATTATTATCTCAATTTTATAGTTGGGGAAACTAAGGCATAGACTTGCCCAGAGTTAGTAAGTGTCTCATGCTGCATTTGAACTCAGATCTTCCTGACTTGAGCCCAGAACTCTATCTAAGGTGCCACCTAGCTGTTTAGAGCAGTCAATGCAGTGATTGTTTCTAGCAATCCTCTTCAATTCCCAAAGCCAGGACAGTGTAACTAGATCCTGTTTTGAAGAAATGCTGTGGAAACCCAAAAGACTGAGCTTCAGCCTCCTCATCTCTAAAACAGAGATAAAAATGCACCAACTTCCCGGGGTTGTGATGATTAAATGAGACCAAATGCTTTAGAGACCTAAAAACTCTATCCAAGTGAGAGTTTCTTAGGGGTGACCTCTTCTCAGGGATTTTGTGAGAGATTTCTGCTCCCCTATGGCTTGAAACAGCTGACCTCAGAGGCCTTTTCCAGCTTTGAGGGTCTATGCTTCTTGGTTCAAGGCTGGCTTTCAACGTTAAAACCACCACCCTTGTGACTAGAGGTTGCCTTGCTATGTAAGCACATTTGGGTAGAGCTCAGAACCAGATGATTATTTGTGTTAATGACAGTGGCAGAGTGTGAAGCTCCATTTATCTGTGCAAATGGGTAAGGTCCTACAGGCTTAGCAATGGGCTCACAGGCATGGTGATGACAGAGGTCCTGTGGCTCTTTTCACCATATCTTTCAGCCAAGGAATATGGTGAGTAGAATTTGCTGTTGTCATAGGACTCCCTTCTGGAAGAAATGGGCTGTATTGGAGTGTGGTACAGTCAGAGGCTGGTCATGCCTCTGTGATAGGAAACCCAAAGTGGGTTAGGGACTTCCTTTTCTAAGAATCTTTCTGAGTAGGAAGGCTGATTCCTTGTCTGTCCCTTCCCCAGGTGGCCAGATGGCCAGGCCTCAGATGCCTATGCCGGGTGGATGTCTGAAGGCAGGACTGAGGTCTATGAAAGAACAGGGGGAGCCAGAAGAGCAGTGAATATAAGAATAATATTGGAGTTCTGAACTTCAGGATGAGCTGGTGTCCGATAATGTCAAAACAGTGGTTTTATTTTTTAACTTTTTGTTAAAGCTGTCCTAAGGAAAAGGGGGGAAGAAAAGAAGACTAGGACCATTGCCCAGGGTCAGTGGAGTGATGTTTTTTGCACTTAGCACAGTGCCTGGATCATAGTATGGGCTTAATAAATGCTTGTTGACTATCTGGCTGGAGAAAGTCAACTGATGTCCAAAATATTTAAAAATGGAAGAGAATGGAGTCTGCAAACTCTAAGCTGGTGAGTTTGATTTTTGCTACTGGTAAAATTCTAGTACCTACCATTATTAAAGGGATAACTAGTGAGCATCTAGAAGAGGCAATGGTGAAAAGGTCCAGAAAAAATCTGGAAATGAAATCTTATATTCATCGAGATTAGTGATCATGCTAGGCTAGGAGTTCTTAACTTGGAATCTGTGAACTTCTTAAAAAATGAATTTTGATAACAAAATTTCATCATAATTGATATCCTTTGCACTGCTGTGCATTTTTATTTTATTCATTTAAAAACATTGCTCTGAAAATGGATCTATAGGCTTTTCCAGACTGCCGAAGTAGTCCATAAAGCAGAAAAAAGTTAAAATACCTCTGGCCTCATCTCCTTTTTTTTGCCACTTTATATTATGGTTTTAGATCTGGTAAGGCTGGGCTACTGTTTAACATTTTTATCAATACCTTGGATAAAGGAATAGCAACAACAGGAGTAATAATACTTAGCATTTATATAGTACATTAAGGTTTCCAGAGCACTTTGCAATTATTATCCCATTTTATCCTTACAATAACTTTGCAAGGTAGGTGCTTCTATTATCCCCATTTTACCAATGAGGAAGCTGAGGCAGATAGTGGTTAAGTGACCTACCCAAGATCACACAGCTAGTAAATATCTGGGACCAAATTTGAACTTAAGTCTTCCTGACTCCAGTATAGAGTGCCATCCATTGTGCTGCCTGGCTTCCTAGTCATCAGATTTGCAGATGACACAAAATTAGGAAAAATAGTTGACATGTTGAAGCATATATCTGACCTCAATATGATATAATGTATTTATAGCAATAAGTAGAAAGTTTTATAAGTCCACTCAAAAACTCTTCACAAGTAAGGGATGGGGTACAGTTTGATAAGAGCTCCTCTGAAAATATCGAGGGTTTTATTGTACTTCTCAATACGAATCAATGGCATTAAACATGGTAGCCCAAAACACCAAAACAAACCAACAATAAAAACAATAAAATTATTTGAACTGAGAAATCATCATGAGAGAGGATTATGGGAAATTGTACCCAGAACAAAACTCAGACTGGGGCAGACAAGCTTCCTCCCACGTAGAGAGTGCGCGGATGTGTACGTTTCTCTTCACCTTGATTTTGACCTCTCTCTTCCTCATTCAGGCTGTGTCCTGGACTGCCCGTCCATCTGCAGATGGTAGAGGAGCCCTTTTGGAACCCACTTCCTCCCTAGTCCATCAGTGGAGCTGTCTGATATCCCTTCCAACTCTGAGTTCCTGTGATTCTGTGACAAAGCAGTGGGAGGCCAGATGGGTCAAACTTGCCTCTCCCCTCCCATTGCCCTGATCCCTGGGGATAATCCACAAGAAGCTGTCTATGGCTCCTGTAGCAGCAGGGGGTAGTAGAACGAGCCCTGAGTTGGGTCAGGACCCTCTCCCTCCACAGTCTGCTACTGGATCTGGTTACTCACTCAAGGTCTGTCTTCCTTGGGCAAGGGTCTTCCACTCTGGGCCTCAGTTTCCTCTTCTATAAAAGGTTTGGGTTAGATGGTCTTATAGGGCCTTTCCAGGCCTCATATTCTATGAGTCTATGACTGAAGTCCATTCTAACTCTGTTTCTGTGATTCTGTGATTTAACTTTTGATCTTGAGCCTGGAAGGGATAAGGAGTAGGGGGGTGTTGGAGACAATTCATACCATCAGCATTTATACTCAGATACCAGCAAATGCCGCAAATCGGTGATTGATTTATTATTTTGTTCATTGTCTAGACATTGTCTAGACTCATCTTCGTGAATTCAAATCTGGCCTCAGATATTTATTAGCTGTGTGACCCTGGGCAAGTCACTTAACCCTGTTTGCCTTGGTTTCCTCATCTGTAAACTGAGCTGGAGAAGGAGATGGCGAACCAGTCCAGTATAATTGCCAAGAAAACCCCAAATGGGGTCATGAAGAGTCAGACATGACCGAAATGAATGAACCACAATGACAATAACAACAACAACACTCCAACAGTTCCTGGAACACAGTGGGTGCTTAATAAATGCTTATTTAGTGCCTTCCTTAAAAAAAAAGAAAAGTGATGAAGAGAATGTTAATAATGTAAATTAAAATTAAAAATGTGTCTTGCACATATTTTTCTACTTGAGAGCCAGTTGTTGAACATTGACCAGCACCCCCCTGGATAGGGCACAGATATAATATCTATGATACAAATATCACATGATAAGTACATTCTAAGAATTAAAACAAAGTGGCCTCTAATCTGTAGGAGACAACCTTTCAGTTCAGTGTTAGAGAGTGGATAGGAATTCAACAGTTGAAGAGCTATTCTGTCCTCTAATCTGAAGGCCTCACTCAGGACTCTGTGGAAGAGGGGAGGTGCGACACAGCGGCTGTTCTTGCTGGTATCCAGTGTTGACCCTGGTTCCTCCAGAGCCAGTGTGCATGCCTGTAGGTCGACATGGCCTGAAGCACTGGGGAGACAATGCCATAGGGGAGAGAGGTGCAGAAGGAGAGGGCAGAGCCCAGAGGCCCCCGTAAGCAATGTTGGGCCATTGTTTTACCAAACTTGGACACTAAGATGTGAGGAGGCTGGAGAAGTGGAAGCTCTATGAAGTGACTGCCTGAAGACTGAGACTTAGGGAAGGACCAGGAATAGTCCAGACGTCGGGGTTCAGGGTTTCCAAGGGAATGGCTCCATTCTTTTTCAGGGAGACAGAATCTCAAGCAGAGGGCCTCAAATAATGCCCAAATCTTAAGTAATCCTGACATCTTTTAGCTCTAAGAAATCTTCCCTTCACATGCATCCTTGAAAGGTAGGCCTCAATTTTCTCTTTTACTTCCTGTCTTTACAACTGCTACTTAGTTCTGCTAAATACTTGTCTGACCCTCCCCAAAGGTGACAGGTGAGCTCATATCAGAGGCATTGTTACCCTACCTGACCTGGGTCTAGATTACTGAGCATTCTCATGACCGCTGGGTATCTCTGACAGTCACAGAAGGGCCCTTAGAGTGTGAGGATAGGACAGTGCTTGGGGTACACAGGCATCTGTCACCAGGTTGACTGCAGAAGGCCTCTGCCTTTTGGGTGAGAGACATTTTGCCTGATTGATGACTCAGTGTAGACTGCTCAGATTCCAGTCATCCCTTCCACTCTGTGCGCTTCTGCTGGGAGAAGGTTGTGCAGCTCACAGTGGAGGGTCTACAGGAACAGAGTTTTCCATTGATCAATGCTCATGGGTTGTGAACTCTGCCAGCCAATTCCAGCTGAGGATTAGTCTCTTGCCCACACTGGCAATATTTTTACCTATGGTAACTGGTAGTATTTTTACCTATGGTAAAAATATCTGGGGTGACCAAGGAGAAAGAGAAATGATAAAATGATAGGCTCAGTGATAAAAAAAAGGATCCATGTATATCAAAGTATTTATAACAGTACTTTTTATAATAGTGAAGAACTGGAAACAAATTAGATGCCCACTGACTGTAAGAAATGATGATTATCATGAATACAGGGAAGTAGGGGAAGACATATATGAATTAAAGGACAATAAAGTAAGCAAAATGAGGAAACTATATATATATATATATATATATATATATATATACATGTATATATATATGTGTGTGTGTGTGTGTGTGTGTGTGTGTGTGTGTGTGTATATACATATATAATGACTACAAAAACAAGAAAGCAACCCATTTTAATGATCAAGGTTGGCTCCAAAGAAGAGATTTCAGAAAGTATCTGCTTCATTGCTTTGAAAAGATGGGGGACTATGGGTATGGAACACTGTACATATATAATGTTAGACTTTTTTCTGTGTTTTGGTTAGATTTGCTGAACTATCTCCCTCCTCTTTTTTTTTGCTCTTCTTTATGTGAAATATTTCTCTGGTAAGGGGAATGGGGAGGCACATATTGGAAAATGAAGGTGATGCAAAAAGAAGACATCAATAAAAAAGTTATTCAAAAACAATTGGGGTGGAAGCCTGACGGCAGGTAAAATTGTGCTGAGAGAAGGTGATCAATTCCGATTCTTATGTTTTTTGGGGGTGATCCAGGCCCTGAGAGAGGGTTACCACAATGAGGGGCTCATTGGGGGAATTTGGGGCAGTAACACTGCACTGTGACAGAATCCAGTGGAGGGCTGCTAATTGAATGGTGACCACTGTGAGAAGGAAGCACACCCCCAATATTGATACCTTGTAGGAAAGCCCCATTTACTCAAGGATTTTAAAAACTGAAGGAGTTTATCCTAGATGCAATGGGAAACCACTGATAATGATTGAATAGGAGAGATCTGTGCTTAAGAAGAACCACCCTGGCAGCAAGGTGTAGGATGGATTGGAGTAATGAGAGCCTTGAGGCACTAAGACCAACTAAGAAGCTGTTGGAATGATCTAGGAGGAAGGTGAGGAAGGCCTGAACCAAGGCCATACTTATGTGTGTGGACAGAATGGGTTTTATCTGAGAGATGATATAGCATGTAGAAATGGCAGGATTTGGCAAGGGATTGGCTCTGTGGGGTGAAGAATAATGGGGAGTCTAGGATAATGCTGAGATTTTTAACCTAGGAATCTGGAAAGATGGTGGTGTCTTTAACAAAAATTAGGAAGTTTGGAAGAGAGGAAAGATTTGATGGAAAGGTTTAATGCGTCTCTGGAACATTCAGTTTGAAGCATTCAGTAGGCAGGAAAGTCTCTCTCTCTCGCGCGCACACACACACATGTTACATGCATATGTACATTTATACAAGCATAGATACATGCACATAGAACATACATGTGCATATACATCACACTGTCACATATATATGTTCTCTGTGTATATCCATGTATGTACCCATGTTTATATACATGTATATATTCATGTAACATTTACATGTATACAAGCATAGATACCTATATATGGATATACACAGAGAACATATATGTATGTAATGTATATATGTTTATCGTATATCTATCTCTAGCTAACTGTCTGTCTGCCTATCTACCTACATATCTATGAGTCATCTGCATAGAGATGGTAAATAAATCCATGGTAGCTGATGCGCTTACCAAGAGAATGTAGGGAAGGAAGAAGACCTAGGATCCAGCTTTGGTGAACACCCACAGTGAAGGAGAGTGATTTGGATGATGAACCAACAAAAGAAGCAGAATGAGGGGTCAGACAGGTAGGAGGAGAACCAGGAAAGAGGAGTTTCATGAAAAGCCATAGAGAAGAGACTATATGGGAGGAAAGCATGGGTGCTCAATGGCGTCAAGTGTTAGCAGAGAAGTTAAGGCAGATAACTGGGGAAAGGCCATTCTATTTGGCAATTAAGAAATCATCGATAACTTTAAAGAGGTGTTTCAGTTGAGTGATAAGGTCAAAAACCAGATTAAGTGTGTTGAGGAGAAAGAAGAGAATTGGTGACAACACATATAGAACTTTTTTTAAGATTTGACTGAGAAAAAAAGGAGAGCTATATCATGATAGCTTGAAGGAGAAATGGTGGGGTCTACTGGAGTTCTTTTTTTAAGAATGGGGAGACTTGAGCATGTTTGAAATCACTAGGGGAGGAACCAGTAGACATGGAGAGGTTGAAAATGAGAGAGAGAGAGAGAGAGACAGAGAGACAGACAGAGAGAGAGAGAGAGAGAGAGAGAGAGAGAGAGAGAGAGAGAGGGAGGGAGGGAGAGAGAGAGAGAATGAGAATTTTTTTGGAGGGGAGAAGGCAGGGCAATTGTGGTTAAGTGACTTGCCAAAAGTCACACAGTTAATAAGTGTATCAAGTGTCTGAGTCCAGATTTGAACTCAGGTCCTCCTGACTCCAGGGTCCGTACTCCATTCACTGTGCCACCTAGCTGCCCCAAGGGAGATAATTATTAAGACTATAATCTATGTAATCTTCTGGAGAAAATGGGATCTAGTGAATGTGTAAATGGATTGACCTTGACCTGGAGAAGAACTACCTTCTCATGAGAGACCAAGATAAAGTAAGAGAATGAGAGGTGATGGGAAGGGGTATTGAGATGAAGAAAATGGAGGAGATCAATTTTCTTAGTATAGTAAGAGGCAGAGTCCTCAGCTGAGAAGAAAGGAAACAAAAATTGTAGGAGGCTTGAGGAAGGAAGAAAAGGTTTGGAATAGCTTCTGGGGGGAGTAAGATAGGGAATCAATTAGGGAAAAATAGCTAAATCAAAGTTGGGTGAGCAGCCCCTGATTCAAATCAAGAATTTTAGAGGGAAGGCCAGCAGCTATTTCCAGGGATGGTAGAGAATGCTGGGAAAGCTCTCAGAATGGGACCAAAAAAACCTCATATAAAACAAAACCCTGGAAGGAAAAAAAGTGAGTAGAAAGATGTCATCAAAAAGATAATTAATTACTCAAGGCCTAGGAGAGAGAACAAGTCTTCTCAAATAGGACAAAGGAAAATGATATAATTTTCCCTTGCCACTGGCCACTCCTTCCAACTTGACTAGTACAGAGTCCAGTCCAGCTCAGAGTCTAGCCTATCCTAGGGAGGATATCTAGCCTATCCAGAGACAACCTGACCACTATTCAGAGCCAAGGCCAGCCTATCCCAACCCAGAACTCAGCCCAGCTTAGAAGAGAGTTCAACCCAACCCAGTCAGTTTCATAGCCAACACCAGTACAAATCAGAGCCCAGACCAACCCTGCCTAGGCAACATATGTTGGGTGGAGACCAAGAAAGATTGGTTACTGGACCAGGCTGGCTATTGCATCTGTGCCCTCCTCTTTTTTTCTCTTTTTGCTGAAGCTACCTAGTCTTTGACTTCTTCAAAAGTTAAGTTATCCTTAAGTAAAAGTTATCCTTGCATGGAAAAACTTCACACCATTACAGGTTTTTGCCCTCTCTTGCCAGAACCAGATTTCCCCCTCTAAGTACCACTCAAAGTTATTTTGAGGATCCCAAACTTATACTTGAGGCAAAGGCCCATCTTTTCTTAAAATACATTTATATATAAATGTGTATATATATATATACATATATATATTTAAAGTAACCTACAATTTCCATTATGTTCTCCCTTCTATTGCCCCCAGATAGTTATCTCTTTTAATGAAGAGCATTTAAAAAGGAAAGAACAAACAAGTCACTCAAACTAACAAGAATATTGAAAAAGCTCTGACATGATATGCAGTATTCCACACTGATAGTTCCCCACATTGGCAAAGAAGTGGAGAAGAGAACTATCTTCTTGTATCTCCTCTTTGAGGCCAAGCTTGTTCATAATCATTTCCAGTATTAAATTTTGATTGTTTAATATCATTTTTTCCATTTCCATGGTTGCGGTCATTGTATATATGGTTTTCCTGATTCTTCTTTCTTTACTTGGATTCAATTCATATAGTCTTTCCATGCTTCTATCATATTTGTCATGTCATCACAAGTCACATTCCCTAACATTCATGCACCACAATTTGCTTACATCTTCCCTGGTCTAGGGCCTTCTTTTTAAAGCCATATTCAACTAGCGTTATTCTATGACTGTGAGTGATGGATCACTACCATGTCCAAAGAATTGAGAATGAGTGTCATGCAGAGGGCAGTGCAGAGGTGAGTAGTGAGTGTAAGTAAGAAGTAAAATATTGCAAACAAGGAATTAAGAAAATCTGAAATGAAGGAATTGGAATTATCAAAGGTATGTGAAATTGATGAAGATGATAGGCTGGTCATGCACTCCACTGGTTTTTCTATGATGTCAAGAGAAAGCAAGCAGGATTTCCCAGCATACTGGGTGGGCCCTTTGTGGCAAATATGTGGACAGACAGGGAGGAGAGTTAGACGGGATGGATAGACGTGGATGAGTTATGATCTGTATATTGGAGGGAATATCTCCAGCCCCCATTAATGAGTTCGTAGATTCACTACAGTATTTCAGTCAAGATCACTATATTATTCAACCTAATTAATCCCCAAAAGCTGCCTACAGGATGTGGAGATTCTGATGCTGGGGCTCCAGGCTGTCTCTGGGGCTTGTTCTATCACATTATCCTGGGAGTTACAATGATCCAGGAGGACAATGGGACCAAAGGATCATTGGATTATAAATTTAGAACTGGGAAGGACCTTAGAGAGCCTCAAGTTCAACTCCCTTATTTTACAGATTAGGAAACTGAGGCCCGGAGAAGTTGAATGATTTGCTCAAGGTCATAAAGCTATTAAGTCTATGAGGTTAGATTTAAACCCACATATAGCTGATTTCAAGTTTAGCATTCTGTCTACCATACAATGTTGTCTCTTGAGGCCAAATTTGTATCCAGTTATCCTGTATGCTTCAAGCCTTTAGTGAAACCCAGAGGTAACCCCTGAGGTTAATCCTGGCAGAATCTGGCCCTCCCAGGCATTTTATGCCAATACAAACGACCACCAGAGGTATCCCCCATGACTAGGCCAACTTTCGAGGGAAAAAGCCCAGAGACCCCAAAGCTGTGATCTCCTGGGTTAATCCAGACCCTGAAAGGCAGGTTTTTTTTCTCCTTTGGTTTGTTTCCATTGAAAATTGGCCAGAAGATCGGGAAATAGACTCCCTCTTAATTTAATGGCTCCACTGTTGTCGATGGGCCAGGTATTAATTGTGTTAATGGTGATCATTCTGAATTCATTTGGTGTTTGTGGGGAGGCCACCTGCATGTCCATATGGTTCCCATCATTACTGAGGGGTAGGGAATGGGCCCACTAGGAGTTTGCTGAGGGGAGGTTGGGCTGGCAGTAGATGCTGGGATCCAGGAAGGGGGAGGATGCTGGTGGGACCCTGCTGAGGTCTGAAATCTTTCCAAAGAGCTCTCCACCTCCCCCCTTCTCATCCCCTTTTTTCTCCACCATGGACACTTCTTTTCAAAATAATAATTTCACTTGAGTGTTTGAACACTTCAGAAAAAAAGCAAAACAAAACTGGGCTTCATCGCTCCCACACAGTCAGGTTGCAAAGACAACCTACTGCTTGCCTTCTAATTTTAACAGGATGACTAGCACTTCACATGCTAACTGTGCAACTCTCCAGAGGAAATGTCTAAGGATTCCAGCAATGTTGTGAACTGGATTTATGCATGTGAGAGTAAGTGTATGTGAGCGATTTTGTATAGAAGAATTGTGGGTCTGTGTGTGTGTGTGTTTATAAGAGAGATTTTGCATATGTGTATGTGTATAAAAGTCATATCTGCATGACTGTGAGTTTGTAAGTTCCTATGAATGTGTGAGGATGTGTGCCTGTATGTGAGAAGTATATGAGTGTGAAAATATGCTTATATGACTTTGAGTGTATGTATATTTGTGTGCATAAGAACTGTGTGCTTAGAGATGTGTTTATGCATGTATTTATGCATATATGAAGATAAGCATCTATGTATGAGAATGAGTATGTCTGTGAGAGTATCCTAAGACTATCATGTGAGTGTATGAATCTGTGGGTGAACATATTTAGATGTGTGTATCTGACCGTAAGTTTATACATGGGTGTGAGAGAGTGTGGGAGTTTATACATGTGTCTGTACTAAAGATTTGTGTGTCTGTGTTAGTCTAGGAAGTCATGTTCATGCAGGAGTATGTGTTTCTGTAAGCATTTGTGAGATAGTGTGTGTTTATACAAGAACCAGTGTGTGCAAATGTGTACAAAGGTGTGAGTTTGTATATGATATGTACATACACATGCATGTGCATATACATCATGGATGATACCTACATACATATGCATCTATGTGCATGTGTGGTGTAATGGAGGAAGGAGATGGTGAAAAGGGGAAATTTTGAATCAGAGGGAGATGGCCCAAGAAATGGAAGAATGGCCATTTTAGGGTTTTGGTTGTGAAATCTCTAAAGTCTGATGAGGTAGGAAGGATGAATAACATGAAGCTTGCAGTGTCAGAAGTGGGGAAATGTCCCTGGGGAATAGAGAAGGGATGGGTGAGGGGAGCCTGGTAGCTCTAAGGCTAGGAAGAAAGGGATAAGTGATAGAGAGGTGGTTCTGAGGCTGGCCCTGACCACAGAGTCCTCCTCACTGGCTATATAGATCTATTACATGGCCAGGTACAGCTTCTCAACCTGCCCCCTTCATCTCAAACAAGAAGGATTTCCTGCAGTTCCACAGGTCAACAGATTGTAAGCACTATAAGCAGTCTCAGGCATCACCTAATCCCAAGCCCCTCACTTTACAGGAAACTTCTTATAATTTGCAGAAAAGCTAAGAGACTTACCCAAGGTCACAGGTTACACAGAGCCAAGACCTCAAACCTAGGTTTCCTGAGTGAGGGGTTCTTTCCACTAGACCATAGCTACTTTGATTGGCTTTTAGGTCCTTCTCTAAGGACCTCCCCTGAACATCTCTGCACTCTATATTTAAGCAACAGTGCCCCTATTCCAGATTACTAGGCAGTGTGTTATAGATGTATATTGAACTTGGAGTGCTGACTTTGGTGCTATGGGATCCAACTTCACCATTAGCCTATTTCCTTCCACAAACCTGTCCTTGCCCCCCACTCCCAGCAGGGTTGTTGGGGATCTATTGGCAATCTGCAATTCATTCATTTATTCAATAAATATTTACTAAGTGTCTACTATTTCCACTGTTCTGGACTTGAAACTAGGGGAGGCAAAAAGTTTAGATAAGAAATTCCCAGTTCTCATGGGGCTCACAGTCTAGTAGGTGTATAAAACAGACGTAACTACAAAACACACAATTACATGTCAAGTACGTTAGAAAGAGTGAAGAAGAAATACTTGGTGAGGTTCCCAAAAGGTAGGTTGCAATTGATGATGGATGGAGAGACATTCAGGGAAGGCTTCCTGGAGGAAGTAGCTGTTTCCTTCTAAAGAAGGAAGTAAGGTAGTAAGGTTTCCTTCTAAAGAAGGGACAACAGGGTAGACATTCACTAGGTAAATAAGGGGAGGGAGAACAGGAATAGAAAAGACGTGGAAGCTGGAGGGCATAGAACAAGTTTGGAGAGTAGAGAATAGTCTATTTTGTATGGAGCAAATAGAAATCATAGAGAACAGTAGCATAGAACTGAGAAGGTAAGCTGGAACTAGGTTATGGGTGCCTTG
This sequence comes from Trichosurus vulpecula, assembly GCF_011100635.1. Lineage (NCBI taxonomy): Eukaryota > Metazoa > Chordata > Mammalia > Diprotodontia > Phalangeridae > Trichosurus > Trichosurus vulpecula. Next base: position 107,186,366 of record NC_050575.1, read on the forward strand.
AAGAAGGGGTGGATGAGTTTGAATTTAAGAAGCAATAAGAATTGGAAATTGAGGGGGTGCCCATCAATTGGGAAATGGCTGAACAAGCTGTGGTATATGAACGTAAGGAATACTATTCTGCTATAAGAAATGATCAACAGGTGGATTTCAGAAAAACCCTGCAAAGACCTACATGAACTGATGGTGAGTGAAATAAGCAGAACCAGAACATTGTACACAGCAACAACAACATTGTGTGATGATCGGCGATGATAGATTTAGCTCTTCTCAGCAATATAATGATCCAAGACAATTCCAAAAGACTCATGGGAAAAATGTTAGCCACATCCGAAGAAAGAACTGATGGAGTCATAATACAGATTGAAACATGCTATTCTCATTTTTTTTCATGTTGTCCCCTTTCGTTCTGTTTCTTCTTTTTCAACATGACAGATGTGGAAATGTTTTACACGATTGCACATCTATAACCTATATCAGATTGCTTGCTGTCTTGAGGAAGGGGAGGGAGAAAAATTTGAAACTCAAAATTGTTCCAAAAATGAATGTTGAAAATTGTCTCTACATGTAATTGGAAAAATAAAATACTATCAAATTTTTGGAAAAAGAAGAAATAGTAACTTTGGTCTCAGAGCCAGGATGAATATTTGATGTCTTTTAGTCCAAAATTTTTACTTTTTAGTTGAGTAAACTGAGGCCAAGAGAGGTGAAATAATTTGGCCAAGTTCACATCAGCAGCCATAGGGAGCCATGGAAGATTTCTAAGCATAGAGATTGTTTTACAAACAATATAAAAGGTGGATTGAATCAGAGAGCAGTAGTGAATTGACAGTCCCAAACCAATGAGGTACTAAAACAAAACCTAGGGAAATATGCTTGGAAAATAGCTTCAGAAAAAAAATAGTGACATTTCTTAGAAAATAGAATTTCTTTGGCCTTGAAGATATCTTTTGCTATGAATTTTCATGGGCTCTTAGAAAACAGAGGAGACTTGAGAAAGCCACAGAGACAGCAGGATATCCTGATCAACTCCTGCCCCTCCTCTTCACTGCTGTCATGTCCCAGGCAAAGGGAAACCACTTTTTTTGATCAGTCATTCCTTTTCTTCAAAAGGAAAGAGTTCAGTGATCTTAGACTCAACCCAAGTCCATGCCTCCACATCTCACTGTTATCTAAGGTCCCAGTGAGTCTCATCAGTTCATGGGATTATGTGTTTAGACCTGAGAGGTCATCTTGTCCAGCCCTCTCATTTTACGTATGAGCCAACTATTGTCCAGAGGAGGGAAATGATTTGCCCAAGGCCACTCAGTTAGTAAATGGAAGAGCTGGAATTTGAACCCAGACTATGGGATCATAGATCTGCCGTCAGAAGGTACTTCAGAGGCCATCTTGTCTAACCCTGCATTCTAGACTGAGGAAGTTGAAGCCTAGGGAGGTCATATGATTTGCCTCAGGTCACACAAATAGTAAACAGCAGGGGTGAGAGCTGAACCCAGGCCCTCAGAGCCCCAATCCACTATTGTTTTCTGGATGACTGAAGGCAGTTAGGTGTGGATAGAGCACTGGGGTTCAAATCTGGCCTCAGACACTTAATGAGCTGTGTGAGCAAGTCACACAGACTGGGCAAGATCTAGGCAAGTCACTTAACTGTTATCTGCCTCAGATTCAACTGTAAAATGAGGCTAATGATGACACCTACCTCCCAAGGTTGTTGTGGGCATCAGATGATATATTTGTAAAGTGCTCATCATAGATTCTGGCACTGAGTAGAAACTTAATCAATGCTTGCTTGTTTGCTTGCCTCTTTTGTTCCTTCCTTCCTCCCTCTCCTCCCTCTCCTCACTCCCTCCCTCCCTCCTTCCTTCCTTCTTCCTTCCTCCCTCCTCCCTCCCTCCTTCTTCTCCTCCTTCTTTCCCTCCTACCTCCCTCCCTTCCTTCTTCCCTTCCTCCCTTCTTACCTTCCTTCCTTCCTTCCTTCCTCCTTCCTCCCTTCCTCCCTTCCTCCCTTCCTTCCTTCCTTCTTTCCTTCCATCCCTTTCTCCTCCCTTCCTTCCTTCCCCCTTCCTCTTCCTTCCTTCCTCCCTTCCTTCCTTCCTCCTTCCTCCTTTTCTTCCTTCCTCCTTTTCTTCCTTCCTTCTTTCCTTCCCTCCCTCCCTCTATCCTTCCTTCCTTCCCACCACATCATGCTACATTCTTTTATCCTCTAATCCAGGAGCGTTACAAGATGATGGAAAGATCAGGAGATCTTAGTTCTTAGCTCAAGCACTGCCACTAAGTCAGGATGTGCCTTTAATGAACCCCAGTCTCCTGGAGAGTCTTTTGTTGGTCTGTATGTTTCCTGTATGACCTACAAGAGCCCTTGCAGCTCTGCTCTGACACTCTATCATCTAATTCCCCTTTCCCTAAGTCAAATTGACCTTCCTTGCAATTAGTCTGAATTAGTGGAAATGCCCTCATATTTCTTCCCATGGGGCTTGTATTTCATTTCCTAAATGATTCAGTGCACACCAGTAAGGGTAGTGGAGACACCTGGCTAAAGTATTTTTAAAAATCTACTAATTCAAAAAAAAAAATAAAAAAAATAAAAAAAAAATCTACTAATTCTGTGATTTTTTTAAAGTACAAAGGATTCACGTGCTCTCCTGTTTCTGTGTGCTGACATCACTCTGTGCTATTGAATGTTCATTCTGTGTTGTGGACCCCTTGTGGGGGGGATTGGAATCATTCCTAAGCCATGGGGGTGCAGTGGAAGAAGAATGGCCTCAGACTCAGAGGACCTGTGTTTGCATCACCTTAGGAAACTTACCTGGCCTATCTAGGCCTCAGCTTCCTCAACTGGCAAATGTCCTCCAAGGCTCCTTCTGTCTTTAAATCTGTGATCCTATGATCTCTTTGTTCCATCTGGGGCTTGTGCTATTCAGTCCTCTTTACCAGTTAACTATTTATATGTTAGTCAGCAAGGCAGGACACATCATCCCTGCCCCTTCTACCCCAAGACTGACTCCCTTCCTCACTCATGCCTGATCTCAGAAGATGAGTGTTCTTGTCGCTCTCTTCAGGAGACAAGGCTTCCTTCCCCCCCTCCTCTTAGTCCCTCCTCCTCCCAGGCTAGAGATGAAGCCACAGGCACTGTCACTGTCACATGGGAGGGAAAAGTTGAAAACAACATGTTCTTTGGAGAAAAGAGTGCCTCAATGAGCACACACACACACATACACAAACACACAGACACAATTCTAATTCCAGCTTGACACCACAGAGAAGAGAAATTAACCATTATTTCAGGGGCATCATGATGCCACCCAATTTAGAGCTTGTAAAGGGCTTTAGAGTCTAATTCACTCTTGCTGTTAAGAAAAGTGAAGTCCACAGTGGATCACCTAAGCAAGATTTGAACTCAGGTTTTCTGACTCTGAATCCAGTGCTTTTTCTTTATGTTGCCCCAATGATGATGATGAAAATAACGGTCCTTATTTATAAAGCCCCTTATGTAGCACTTTCTCACAGTATCTCTGTGCTCTTATTATCCTGATTTCAAAGAGGAAGGCACCCCCAGGTCCCTTCTGGTTCTAAATCTATGGTGTTATGAAGTCCGGAGAAATTAAATGATGTGCTGAAGACCATGTGAATGGTCAACTATGAATCTGGGACTCAACCCTGAAATGCCCTCTCCACATCCCATATTTTGTTGGTGGCTCCATGTTGCCAGCTTCTCACTTCTAACAGATAGTCAATAAATATTGTTAAGCACCTACTGCGTGCCAAGCACTGTGCTAAGCACGTTCGACCTAAAGGAATAGTCCATGTACCGAACTCTCCCACCCAGTTGCTTCTCTTTTGCTGAGACTATCTTCCTCTCTTACATTCCCAGCAACACTTTCTCCCTCAAAGCTTTCCTTGGATGGGGAGACATGGTATGTCGCTAGTATCAGTCCTCAGAAGCTTCCAGTCCTGTATTCACTCTGCTCCTGACTTGCTAGATGCCTTTCAGCGAGTCTCTTCCCCAACCAGACTTCCAGTTTCTGAGGCTGATGGAATCTTTTGACTTGCCTTGTTCCTCTTTAGCAGGGAGGCTACTGTCTGAAGAAGTGGGTTTGACCTTTCTGGCTGCAGAGCTGTGGGCCTCCCGGTGGGATGGTAGCTGGGGCCTCTGAGTGTGTCTACATCAATGTGACCATAGATGGCCCGGCAGCCATTGCTCACTGCACATACCACCTTTGGGCAGCACCCATGACTGGTACCAACACAGATTCTCAGACCACGGAGCCCATCTAGTCCAAACTGTATTGGATCACCAATCCCCTCTACAATCTATCCAGGACATTTAACTTCCTGCTTGAAGAACTTCAGGGAGGATCAACCCACTGTCTTCTGGGGCAACTCATTCCACTTTTGTGTAGCTTTAATTATTAGGACAGTTTTCCTCACGTCAAATCTAAATTTGGGTCTTGGCAACTTTCACACACTGCTTTTGGTTTTGGCCTCTAGAGCCAGGCAGAGAAGGTTTAATTCCTCTTCTATGAAACAATCCTTTAATGACTTAAACACTTGAATATCTCTGCTCTCCACTCCACCCCCCAGTCTTCTCTTCTCTAGACTAACCATCTCTAGTTCCTTAACAAATATCATTTGAGTTCATCTTGAAGCCCTTTACTGTCCTGATTACCCTTCTCTGGACATTCTCTAGTAGTTTACCCACGTCTTTCCTAAAATGTGGTACCCCAAACTGAGCACAATAATCTAGACGTGCTCTGCCCAGGGTGAGGAAGGGCAGATGAAATCATCTGGTCTTGTCACTTCCTTCCTACTACGTACCTTTGAGTTGATTAGTAAGACCCACCCAAGGACCTAGTTCAGCCATCCGCTAAGAATACTTTTTGGGTTGCATAATTCAATTAGATTAAACTCATTTCAGTTCAAGTGAATTCATTAAGTACCTACTATACTCCTGGCTTTGAGTTAAGTTCCAGATAGAAGAAGATAACTAATAGAAGACAGAAAATGACGAACTCTACTTTTAGGAACTTGAATTTAAATTTTGGGGAGGGAAGGAGGCAGTAAGAAATGTCAATGATCCTTGCTTAATTTTACCTCTGAAAATCCTAGGATCCTAGATCTGGAGCTGGTAGGGAGCCTTTGATGCCATCTAAACCAACCCCCTGATTTTACAGGTGAGGAAACTGAGGCCCAGAGCAGTAAAGCAACATTCCCAAGGATGCACAGGTAGAAATGTCCAGATCTTCTGAATCCAAATCCCATGGTCTTTTGTTGAATCATGTTATCTCTCTTCCATAGGTCCAACACACTTTAGGTCTTCCACTAGTTTGTTTGTTTTAATATTTTGTAGTTAGGGATGTAGGGTTTGGACTGTTATCTTGCTCTTTCTATATTATTGGCCCACCTCATTTTCTGGTCATACATGTTCCTGATGAGGCTTTGCATCTGCTATATTCTTAAATATTGGGAACCAGTATCCATTGGCTCAAATTTTGCCTTATACACTTGACAGCTAGGCCATGTCAAACAATTTGCTTACTCTCTTAGGGCTTCAGTTTCTTCACCTGAGAAATGGGGATAATAATCTTCTTACGACCTCCTTCGCACAGTTGCGAGGAAAGCTTTTGTCAAACCTAAAGAGTAATAGTAATATGATTCTATTAGTTGAGTTGCATTACATTATTCATTTTTGTATCACCCACATGATCTAGCACGGGGACTGACATGCAGCAGGTGGTCAATAAAAGCTTACTGAATGAATGAACCAGAATGACACTGAGTGGTGATTAGAAGAATACCAACTTTCAGTTAAGACTTGGGAATGGAAGTGAGATGTTAGGAAATAATGAGAAGATCCCATCCCTGCATATTTCCATATGTACAATTTCACACACTCACCCTCTCCTGATTTGGATCTGGGCATGTTCAGAACTCAGGCCAGTGAGAACAGTAAGAGAGAAGGAAACTGATGGCATGTGGAGGGGGAGAAGGAACTGGTTGTTCCTGGGGGAAGGAAACAAGAGGTTCAGTGGGGACGGTTACCAGTACGTCTTTATTTTTCTTTATCTCTTCTCTCTCCCCGCCTCTTCCAGTAGCAAGAAATTTTGATCTTCCTTGAGGTTTTTCTATTCAATTCAACAAACATTTAGTGAACTTGGGGGGATAGAGGGAAAGAATAAATCTAAAATGGGAACTTATGAGTGAGGAAACTAAATTCAAGAGAAGTTAGGTCTCTTGCCTGAGGTCACTCTGGTACTAATTAATAGAGCCCAGGATACACACTTAGATCCTCTGAACTCCAATCCAAATCCAATGCTTCTTCTTCTACACAATGTTCCCTCTCCTCATGGAGTGTATAATCCGTGACATATACAATCATATATATTATATATATACATATGCATACACACACACATATATGTACATATACATACGTATATAATCATAATAGTTTGGAGATTTCCCCGTTGGTGCCTTCATCATTTTTGTTCTGCTTCCCCAGAAATGTACCCTTTGGTATGACTCTTAAATATGAAGATATAGTGTGCCAAGCACAGAGGTGGAAAAACTGGGGTACAGACGAGGCAAGTAACTTGTCCAAAGACAAGTGATGAGTCATTTTAGCAAATGCAGAAAAGAGCTGTCACTATGCCTTTGGGAATCACGTGCAGTTAGGATATAGCAAGCTGGCTTCTTTCGCAACCCAAGGCAAGGCTTTTTAACCACAGTTCTGTTCATGGCCCTTTCATTCATGTGAGTCACATCTGCTCCTCCTCCTAACCCCCTCACTCTTCTTCTCCTTCTCCTAGGACCACAGAGAGTATGTAAAGAAAAAAGGGCCCTCGGTAGTAGGTACAGAGACTCCCGCAACTGGCAATGAGACCTAGGAGCCTGATTGGAAGGTCCTAGAATCATGGCTGTAAGCTTTAGTCCCAATATCCAAATTTAATGTTGCATTGATGCTACCAAGGGGGGTTTGTAAAATGTCTAGAGGCAGACAACAGGCAAGTGATGAGCATTAAGTGTTTACATGTCCCAAGCTCTGTGCTAAGTGCTGGGAATAAATAAAGGCCAACATAAAGACAAACCCTGCCCTCTAGGAGCTTACATTCTAAAAGGGGAAGGTAACACATAAAAAGGGGGCATTTATAGCTTCCATAATCTATATTTCAAGTCCCAGTTAAAACTCCTCTTCCTTCAGGAAGATTTCTCTGACCACTCCAGCCCTCCAGATGCCTAGCTCCTAAACTAATCTCACCACTAACTGCCCATGACTCTCTCTTTGGACTTTAGGCATTGGCTGACAGCCTTCTAAATCCTCTTATGTTCCCAGATGCATTGTACTCTCTGAGGAGAGGGACCACATGATGGAAAGATTGGACGTATAGCCCAAAGATCTGGTTTCCAATCAGGGCTCAGCTATTTTTTCCCAGTGCTGGGGGGAGGCTTTGAGCAAGTCCCTTCTTGTTCTGGGGTCTCGGTTTTCTCTTCTTTGTGCAATGAGAGGCTTGGACTAGATAATCTCGAAGGTCCCTTCCAGCTCAAAATCCTTTAATTCTGTGTCTTATTCACCTTTGTTTCTCCAAAATCTAGACTAGGATCTTGTATAAAGCACATACTCAATAAATATCTATTGGTTGGTTGATTAATTGGTTGGTGATTGAGCATTCCCTTCTTAGCTTGGTTGTTTCCACCCCATCATAGGATTCCCGGCTTTTTCTTAATTTTGTGGGGCCCTTTATGCCACATGCCATGATACTAGTTGCATTTTCCCCTTGAAGTGGGAAATAGGGCTTAGGTATTATTTGCATAGACTTGTCTGTCATTCTTGGAAAGGTGGAAAGCTGTAAAATACTCCCTCCTCCCCTCTACCCCTTAAAATCCCTGGTTTCTTTCAAGGTTCATCTATCCTGAGGCTATTCCTGATCCCCTCCAGTGTTAGCACTCTTAATCTTTTCCTCAAATGATTTTCTGTTTATGTTATAGCATCCCAAGAGAAAATAAGCTCCTTGAGGACAGGGACTGCTTTTTGTTATGTCTTTGTGTGTGTCTAGCGCAGTGTTTGGACCATAGTAAGGAGGTACCTAAAAAGTACACACCAGAGATTAGATTGGATCGGATTGCCAAATCATTTCAACAGAAAGGTCTGAAACACTGGTTCCACATTAAGAGAGAAATGGGAATACCATCCAGCCTCTCTACTTTATTCCCAATACACCTTTCACTAGCCAACATTAGTGAAATGGCCTAGGACTGTCTCTCAGGCAGTATGGCCTCATGAGCAACTCCCCAAACACTGCTTCTGTGCAGGCCTATAAATACAAATACAGTCATAAGCAATTATCTGGCTCTACAGAGCTTCTCTGAATTATAATGCACTTTCCCTCACTCTTTAGAAGATACCAAGAACTGCTCCCTTGTGAGGGGCAGTGTTTGATATCTCCAAAGAGCTCATGAGAGCACTTTATAACATAGGAAGGAGACACACAGGGGAGACTCCATTCAACTCTACAGATGGACGTAAGTGGGGGCCAGCCTAGCTCTGACTGCCCAAGGAATACAAGTAGGAATACTCTCAGTCTGCTGGAGAAATATTTATTTCCTAACTCTGGAGAAAGTGCTAGCGGGAAGTCCACTGATGACCCTCCATAGATGAAAAGAGCTTAAAAGCTGTCCCCTGGAAGCAGGGCTGATAATTTGGACTGGTGCTGCCTGTTTGCTACGGGTCTTTTGACTCCAGAAGATGCCACAAAATGAGCAAAAAGTTCATCAACCATCGCTGTCTTGTCCCCTTCACCCCACATGTTTCACTGCCTCAGGCCCGTGCCTCCAAGAAAACAGCTTCTCAGAACACCATGAATTTTCCACTCAAGAAATCATGAAGATGTGACAATAGAATCACAGCTTCTGAATCCAGGGGACTAAAATGTCATCATAGAAAGGGGTTTCTTGGGGAAATCTTTTTATGCAACTTTAGTACCATGCCCTCTTTCCACAGCCACTATCATTTTTATCTCCATCTGTCTGTCTTTCTATGTTTCTTTCTCTCTCTCTCTCCTCCTCTCTTTCTCTCTCTCATTGCCTCTGTTGTTGGCTGGTTGGCTCTGGCTCTGTCTCTGTCTATCTCTGTTTCTCTGTGCATCTTTGTGTGTCTCTGTGTTTCTCTTTCTCTCTGTCTCTGTCTCTGTCTCTCTCTCTCTGTGTCTCTATCTATCTATCTATCTATCTATCTATCTATCTATCTATCTTTTTTCTCTGTCTCATTGCCTCTGTTGTTGGGTGTCTGGCTGGCTCTGGTTCTGTCTCTGTCTATCTGTTTCTCTGTGTGTCTCTGTATTTCTCTTTCTCTCACTTATTACAACAGACAGCTAAAGCTTATAAATCATTCCATAGTTCATCGTTAGGCCTGCAGTATTTTGTCTGTGCTGGAGAAAGAGAGAATTTTAAAAGATATACCTTTCCAGATATTCAAGGCATTGTAATTCTTCATTGATCCACTAAGACTTCAAGCAAATGAAGCTCTGCCCTGACGCGTTTGAAGAAGAATTACAAAATTTGTGGAAAACTCTGGAGTGTAATCAACCTGGTTCTTTGGCCAAGACTTTTGCTTGAATTCCTCCAAGGACTAAGCCACAACTTAGGTTCTCAAGGAAGCAAAGAGGGAAACCTTGGTGAAGGCCTCCTCTGTTTGAGTTTGGGCCTTATTTTTACTCTCATTTCAACTAAATTATCTCTAAAGCTTCTTCTAACTCTATAGGCCTACCTCCCCAAGAAATTTTATATTTTGTCAGCACAGGAGTTTTTTAATAATTAAGGAAAATGAATATTTTATTGAATATATTTATTAACATAATTGTCATTTTTCAGTAACAACTCCCCCCACCCCACCCACTGGCATGAACCCTCTTATAGCAAAGAAACATACAAAGCAAGATAAATCAACACGCTGAGCATATGTGCCAATGTATGCCCCATTCTGGGAGGCAGCTAGGTGGCTCAGTAGGTAGAGTGCTGGGTCTGAAGTCAAGAAGACTCGACTTCAAATTCAGCCTCAGAAACTTACTAGCTGTATGTCCCTGGTCAAGTCACTTAACCTCTGTTTGACTTAATCCACTTAAACCACTCTAGTATCTCTGCAAAGAAAACTCCATGGACAGTACTGGTGTGTGTTGCAAAGAAAACTCCATGGGCAGCATTGGTGTGTTATGATCCACAAGATCACAAAGAATTGGACACAACTGACCAGCAAATGCCTCATACTGTCTATAATTCATGACTCCTATTTCATATATGTGTGTGTGTATATATGTATATATATATGTATATATGCATATATACACATATGTATGTATCTCAATTACGTGTAAAAAGTTTTTAACAAGCATTTTTTAAAATCTGAGTTCCAAATTCTTTCCTTTTCTTTTGTCCCTCTCCCCTCCCTGAAAAGGCAAGAAATTTGATATTGATTATAAATGTGAAGTCAGGAAAACATGTTTCCATATTAGTTACATTGCAAAAGAAAACACAGACAAAAAACCTCAAGAAAAAATAAGTTAAAAAATAGTCTGCTTCAATCTGCATTTAGAGTTCATCAGTTCTCTCTCTGGAGGTAGATAGCAGTCCTTTGGAATTGTCTTGTATCATATGTCTTGATCAGAATAGCTAGGTCTTTTACAGCTGATCATTCTTACAATGTTGCTGTTACTATGTACAATGTTCTCCTTGTTCTGCTCACTTCACTTTGCACTAGTTCACATAAGTCTTCCCAGGTTTTTCTGAAACAACCCTTTTCAACCCTTTCTTATAACAATAGTTTTCTATCACAATCATATATCACAACTTGTTCAGCCATTCCCCAATTGATGGACATCCCCTTGATTTCTGATTCTTTGCCACCACAAAAAGAGCTGCTATAAATATTTTCATACATATAGATCCTTTTCCCTTTTCTTTGGTCTTTTTGAGATACAGAACTAGTGGTGGTATTCCTGGGTCAAAGGGCATTTGTACCCCTTTAGGCATAGTTCCAGATTGTTCTCTAGAATGATTGTAATCAGTTCACAACTTCAACAATGCATTAGTGTCTCAATTTTTCCACATTTCCTCCAAAATTTGTCATGGGAGAGATCTCTCACTATCAATCTTCTGAAGTCAAGTTAGGTCATTACATTGACCAGCATCCTGAAATCTTTTCAATGTTGTTCTTTACATTATTATGGTCTCTGTATATATTATTTTCTTGGATCTTCTTTCTTTCCTTTTTATCAGCTCATAAAGGTTTTCCCAAGTTTCACTGAATTCGTCATATTCATCTTATGGTACAATACTATTCCATTAAATGCACATACCACGATTTGTTTAGCCATTCCATAAACACTTGTTGAAATTGAAGTAAGAACTTAATAAATGCTTACTCTAAGTGACTCCTTTGTGCCAGGAACTATGCAAGACAGTGAAGATAAAAATACAGATGTGAGATGGTCCCTGGCCTCTAGGAGCTCACATCCCCCAACTGATGGGCTCCCATTTTCAGTCCAGGTCTTCTAGGATTCATATAGACTTTCCTGGCTATAAAGCAGTTATCTCGCTTCTACTGTTTTGTACCAGAGGAAGAATCTCAAAATATGTAATCTGGGTGATAGTTTTCTTCCCACATTCACACCTTTGGGGAAGGAGGGAAGTGTCACTGTACAGGGATACAGACAACTGGACTCCAATTTTGAGATACCTTTCCTTTTGAAATCCAGAGCACATATTCCCAGTGGTTCTTCTTGTGGAGCAAAGATTAAAAAAATACGAGCTGAGACACTTGCAGAATTTCCATTGAGAGCTTAGAGTCAGAGAGGTCCAGGTCTTGGGAATAATGAAGAAGAGGTCCTTTTCTTCTGGAATCCTGACTTCGGATCCCACTTTCTGGATGCTTGTTACTGTCCTTTGAGGTTAGGGCTGATTTATCAAGGGAAGACCAAGAGCACAGAGACTAGACTTAAAATTCTGGACTCTGTTGAGCTCCTTCCTTTAGGCTGATACTTTGCATGCATTGTCTGGAGACACAGAGACTTTGGGGAACCAAAGAGTAAAGAGATTTAGCAGGCTAAAGTGCAGGGGACAGACATGTGGTCACTCCCCAGAGTTCCCCAGGTTTCTAGGGCTTTTGGTCTTAGGGAAAGGCAGAGATTTTTGTTGAGAAGCCACATAGAGACTGTAGAGAAACAAGACTATGGACCGTACTGGTCTTCATGGTTCTCCTTCTGAGACAGCAGGGAATAAGGGACAAGCTGTTGCCCTTGTAACTGAAGCCGGGGAAAACAGGCAGAGATCAAGGGCTGGATAGAGATGGAGAGACTGAAGGTGGAAATCAGATACATGTAGAGCCAACCACAGGGGCAGAGAGCAGATCAGCTGAACCAGCCCCTGTAATGCTGGGTGAGAACCAAGTCTAGCCAAGGATGGGGAACCTGCGGCCTCAAGGCCACATGTGTCCCTCTAGACATTCAAGTGCGGTCCTTTAACTGATTTAGTCAAAGATTTCAGGTTCCCCACCCCTGGTCCAGGCCAAGCTCCTTTCTCTCCCTTGCTTTTTCAGCCCTTTATTCTGGGAAGGAAAAAGCAGGAGGTGACCAGGTACCCAGGATCAGCTCACTGAGAGTTGCTGCCATGTGTTTGTAGCTGTTAGTAGTGCTAGAGGACAGGGAAGGAGCAATTCCTTTCCCCTCTACCTTTAGCTGAAAAGAAAGCAAATTATTGCCTCTCTCCAAATCTGATTTTCATGATCTATAAAGTGAGAATAACAAAAGTTGCATAACCTATTTCATAAAGCATAAGGCTCAAATTAGGCAATGGATAGAAAGAGCTTAGTAAACTAGAAAGCACTGTGTAAATGTTATTTATCATTATTATTGTTATTATTATTAATTATTTTTATTTTCCCACCATGTGGGTATAGTCCCACTTACTGTCCAGGAGAGTGAAATGCTTCAAGCAGCTAATGCCTTTGAAATAAGTGACGATCCTCTAACCACAGATTGTAGTTGGGCTTTTGAACAGAAGTATTTTTTTATTAACATAATTACTACCCTTTAAAATCTCCTTCACTGGACCATTGTAGTCGATAAGTTCTAAACCAATGTTTGACCTGTGAAAGCCTCTTTCCAGCTGCCCCCTTTCTTCACACAGCATTGAAGTTAAAATGCTGTGAGAGCAGGACTCACCATTTCTCCCACTAGGATTTAGGTCTCTCCATTAATTCATTTGAACATCGGAGGTCACCATTTTCATCATTGTAATGGGTGCCTTTATATCTGCCCGGATGGATAACAGATCAGCCAACATCTGGTGGCAGAGACCATCCTTCTAAGGAGCCTATGTGACACTATTATTTGGCTGTGGGAAAGGTTCAGGCCTAAAGAATATTCAGAGTTATATTGAGAGTACCTAGGGTAATGAATTTTGAAGGACCAGGTTTGTCAAGGTAGTCAATTGGTACCATCAGACAGCACATACCCTCATAAGAAGAGTCTTACCCTGTGAACTGAGGAACCTGAGTATCTGAGCAGCAAATAAACCACATTGGGCACCTGGGGGATTTATTATTTTAATTGTTAGACTTCATCACTGGTTATTTGAATTTTTTTTTCCAGGATGGTTTATCACTTGTAAATTATTTGCCACAATGTTGTAATTCTATCCAGATCCTTAACTTTCTAATCATGCATCTTTTATGGGGTCTCTTTTAAAGAAGCACTATAATTACGTGCCAAGGGTCCCTGTAAATTTTATCAGGCTATAAAATATTATACTTTAATTATTTGGAAGGAAAAAAAAGAAAATGTTCTCTCTGCAAGATGGACGATCAATACTGCTGGAATCGCTGGGTTGTTGCCAGTTTCCTGTGTCCCACTTGCACCATTCCTCCCAAAGCCATAAGGCTAGCTTCTTTCACTCAGGCTCTGACTACATAAGGAATAAAGAAGAGGATCCAATTGTAGGATCATGTGCCTAAAGGTATCTTTGTCTAACTCTGTGATAATTGTCTACACAGGGAGTAGAGAAGATCTCCAAGGAGATAACAGTCTCACTGATGGGAGAGACAGCTTTGTGTGGGATGATGGGGGATGTACCTTGTAGTCAGGAAGACTTGAGGGATCATAACCCACTCATGAGACTTACATGAGGGTGACCAGGGGCCAGCTTGCACAACCTCTCCAAGCCTCAGTATCTCTATTTGTAAAGTGAGGGTAATAATACCTGCAGAAGCTGCCTCATAGGTTTGCTCTGGGGATCAAGTGAGTTAATGAACATAAAGCATTTCAGAATACCTGACCATGAATGTCAGGTATCATGGTGGTTTCCAAATATCTGAAGGCTGGTCATGAGGTAAAGGACTTTTTCTTAGAGTCTTCTACTTTCTTGAAGATGTGTCTCAAACACTTCCTTCTGCATGAACGCTTTCCATAGGTGGATAAGCATAGGAAGAGGCACTAGACCCATATTTCAATGGTACAGAGAGTTTCCAGTAAGGAGGCTTCTTCTACCATAGCAGGTCAGTTACTAATAGTCTGAGAGAGGTGTCTAGAGCAATGAGGGGTTACAGGACTTACCCAGGGTCGTAGTGACAGTATGTGTCAGAGGCGTGACTTAGACTCAGATCTTCCTGGCTTTGAGGCTCATGGTCTATCCACTACACCTCAGTGCCCCTCACATAGAAGGTACTTACTAAACGATCGTTTATTGTTTGATTCATCCATTCTTCCTCTTCCCAAAGGATAGAACTAAGACCAATAAGTGGAAGTTACAAGGAGGAAGGTTTCAGCACACTATAAGGCATATTTAAGGTAGCAGAAGTAGACAGAGCACTGGACTTAGAATCTACCCTGACCTCTAGCTTCTTTTAATGAAAACTAATCTCAGAGGGGAACAGCTAGGTGGCACAGTGGATAGAATTCTGGGCCTGGAGTCAGGAAGAGCTAAGTTCAAATCTGGCCTCAGATGCTTACCAGCTGTGTGACCCTGGGTAGTGTCATTTAACCCTGTTTGCCCCAGTTTCCTTATCTGTAAAATGAGTTGGAGAAGGAAATCATAAACCATTCCAGTGTCTTTGCCAAGAAAACCGTAAATGAAGTCATGAAGAGTCAAGATATGACTGAACAAAAATATCAGAGGGAAGGCATGAAGGAAGGTGGGAATTTGAGGGGAGGGGGAGAAGGAGGAAGTAAGCAAGCAAGCAGGAAAGTCCTTTCTGTGGAAGGTAGGACTTGAACTGAGTTTTAAAGATATCCAGGGAAGCCTGGAGGCAGAGATGAGGAAGAAGAGCATCCCAAGTCTGAGTCCCAGTCAGTGCAAAGACATGGCATTAGGGAATGGAACAACAAGAAGGCTGGTGCTGATGGATTGCAGAGTATGTGGAGGAGAGTAAAGCATAAGGCTGGAAAGACAGGGAGGAACCAGGTTGTAACAGGCTTTAAAAGCCACACAGAGGATTTTATATTTGATCCTGAAGGTAATAGGGAGCCACTGGAGTATATCGAGTAAGGAAGCAACATGCTCAGATCTGTTTTTTAGGAAGGTCACTTTACACATGCCCTTACAGAAAGATTGTTTACCCTGACATTAGATGTAATTCAGCAATCTTATCCAAATGGCTTCTCAGGTTTCAGCAGATAGGATGTAACAAATAAAGGAGCTAGGAGGGCAAAGAGAACCCAGTGCTGCAAGTAGGCACACTGGCAGCACCAATAAGGAAGGAAAAAACTGGCAGTGAGAGGGCAAGAGCTGGAGTTCTTTGAATCCTTGGTCTAAAGCATGACTTTGAAACTTACCAGCCCTGGACAAGTCACTTCCTGTCCCTGACCCTCAGTTTTCCTCTTCTCTAAAGTGGGCAAAATATTTATACACAAGCTTCCCTCATAGGGTTCCAACAAGGAAAATTCTTTGTAAACTCAATTAAATCTAAATTTGTAAGTCTATATTTCTGTTATTTATTTTACTAAGAAGTAGACATGGAATCTCAAATAGCGCAGTAGTCAGAGACCAATCAATACAGAGAAAAAAGAGCTCTATAAATCTCAATATTGCCTGGGATTTGCCATATAATAACACAGTATATATTCTAATGTAGGAAATATAGCATGACTGGGTTGCTAGTGGAAAGTAGTCAGTTAATCTGCAAGCACTTATATATTTTTTCTAGTCCATACCCCTTATTTTATTTTTTAATTACTTTTTTCTTTTTTACATTAATTTTTAAATTCTGAGTTACAAAATTCTTTCCTTTTATGCTGCCCCTCCCCCACCAATTGAAAAACAAGCAATATGATAGCCACTATACATGTGAAGTCATGCAAAACATGTTTCCATATTGGCCATGTTGCAAAAAAGAAAAAGCAAGAAAAATAAAAGATAGTAAAAAAATGAAAAGAAGGAAACATGATTCAATCTCTACTCAGAGATCATCAGTTCCCTCTCTGGAGGTGGAGAACATTTTTCATCACGAGTCTTTTGGAATTGTCATGGATCAAGATCTTGATCAGAGTAGCTACATCTTTCACAGTTGCTTATTGTTACAATATTGCTATTATGGTAAACGAAGCTCTAGTTCTGCTCATTTCACTTTGCTTTAGTTCACGTGTGTCTTCCTAGGGTTTTCTGAAACCTCCTTCATCATTTCTTACAGCACAACAGTATTCTATCACAATAATATACCACGACTTGTTCACACTCAATTGATGGGTGTCCTCTTAATTTCCAGTTCTTTCAACAAGCGTCGATTAAGTGCTTGTTATGTGACAAGTACTGCAACTAAGTGCTGGGGATTCAAAGAAAGCAAGAATAATCCCTGCTCTCATGGAGTGTAGAATCTAATAAAGACAACATGAAAGTAACTAGATACATACAAGCTATATATACAATGGATGGACAGTTATCTGAAAGAAGAAAACATGAGTGGATGAAGAAATGGAAAAGACCTACAGAAGATAAGATTTTATCTGTGTCTTGAAGAAAGACAGAAAAACTAAAAAACAGAAATGAAAGCAAAGGTTGCCGTCCGAATTAACCCTCTTGATTCTTTTTTTCAGTCCTGTTCCATAATTTGTTTACATGGTAATTAGGGGCATTTTGGGGGTTGGAAAGAATCTCCTCACCTCAGCTCTACCCACATTTTGCAGTTTTGCTAAGTGATAATTCGATGGAGAGATGGGCTCTTGACCAAAGAGTTCAAAGGAATTTTATACCATAACTCAAAGAGATTATTAGACTGAGGGACCACCAAGCACTACCAGAAAAAAAGTGTTGAAAAGAAGAGATTGAAAATCCTAAGGACTATTCTGACTAATTACCTGGGCTGAGTGAATAAAAAATATCCTGTGGCCTTGAGCTTTTTAGAGGTAAAACCCACCTGCTACTTTCATAGCTCAGAAAAGTCAATCTAACTGAAACTATAGATAGTGGGAGAGAGTAGCTCATAGGACATCCTCAACAGAGAGCAACCAGGTGGAGACTCAGTGGAGACCCAGCAGAGAATGGAAATGCCCAAGGGAAAGCAGAAGAGAGCGGTGTGATGACCATACCAGGGAATAATGGCGGTTTTGCAATGTTGGAGGCCCATGTTGCCTTTGGCCACAAGTGTTTCTTGGTCAGTCATGTTCCCTGTGTGTCTGCTTCTTCACAAGTGTGCTCCTCTATGCATATTCTCTGGTCATATGTATTTCTTGCATGTGCCTCCTTACCTGCCGGTAGTATGTATGGCAACCTGTAGGAGAATATACCCTCATTTGTACCAGAAGAACCTTTCTTTTCACTTCTTATGTTTGACATGTGATTAAATGTCTGTTACTTTGAGCTAATGTGGTCTCTGGTTGATCTGGCAAATGGATGGATGTTTGTGAGGTGTATTTTTACATGGATGCTAAACTAGGCAATGCCTTTAACTTTTGGTAGATTCCAGGGACCCAGTAGGGCTCCTGGTTCTACATTTAGATCCTTCAAGTGAGAAGGAAGCCCAGATGTCACCCGGTCAACCCATTCCCAAAGCATGGATCATTTCTACAGCAGTGAAATATATTGAAGTTTAGTCCCAGGTGATTTTCTCTGTGACTTGGACTTAAAGGTTAAATTATGTTCATCTCACTAAGTTAAAGAGGTAAGGATACAATGAATTTCAGGTATTAAAACTGGTAAATTTTTACACTTATAGTCAAAAAATGTAAGCCTATCAAAGGCAGTGATATTCTTGCTTTATTTTAGTTTAATTGAATTGTTTGATGAATGGAATGGTTTAGCCACTCATATGGAACATATGAAAAAGCCAGATAAATGGTTGTTCACTGTGCAATTTACACAATTTAATTAACTATCACTATTTACACAACTTCTTGAGAGTAAGGAGTGTGCTGTGTTTCATCTTTGCATCCTCAATACCTAACATATTGGCTTGCAGGTAGTAAGTACTAAATAAAATTGTATGGAATTGAATTGGTGTTTCAGAAATAAACTTATATAATCATGTTCTTACTAATGGGGGCACCATTTCCCCCGCTGCAACAAGGTCACTTTCTTGAAGATCAGTAACATTTAATGACTGTCCAAGCTACAGTTATTTTGACAGTCACTATAATGTGATCAAAAAGTATTTTTCTGAGATACCTGAAAACTACATTCGAGCCCCAGCTTGGCCACTAACTCATCTGTAACCTTGGGCAAGTCTAGTCCCTCTTTGTGCCTCGGTTTCCCCATTTGAAAAGTGAAAGATGGGTACCAGATGAACTTTAAGATTCCTTCTAGTTTTGTCCCATTCCTGTATAGCCTAGGGACCAAGGTGGCCAGCAACAGGCAAATGATAATGAAACCGGCCAACCTTGAGCTCTGACATGAAGGGCTCCAGTGGAGTTTATAACTTAATATTGTATTTACTTACAGTAAAGATTTCCTATCAATGGTTTCCAGTTACACATAACTTACGAATAATTTGCAAAACATTCTCCAGGATGCCAGAGGTCAGACACATCAATAAGTGCTGCAAACCCACTGACTTTATTTTTCCAGGGTTGGCTGAGTGACTACAGTTTGGTCCCCCACAGTCTGTGGGGGAGGGGCCAGGGCTCCAAGCCCATCTCCTTGCTGGTCCTGCTGAGGTTGTAGCAGCTGTAACAACAGCAACAGTAGTAGTGGAGATGGTGATAAATAATACCTTACATTTATAGATTGCTGTACGGTTTATAAAATGCTATATATATAATATATGTATCCATTATATATATAAAATATCTCTCTCTCTCTGATATATATAATATATCTATTATATATATATATATGTTATCTCAAACCAGCTTGAATGAAGAGTTTCAGGGACTGGCAGTGCTGGACACTCCTGAAGCCTCTCAGAAGCTGCTTGGTAGGCACTTGGAAAGCAGCAGATGTCTAAAATGCCCTGAATTCAGTCTTATTGTAATGTCATAGGAGATCCCAGTAAACACTGGCATGAACCTTTCAGCTGCCCTTTAATCTTCTGCCAATGTATATTCTTTAGCTTGAGATTTCCTGCCCTCAAGACTGAGTTTGAAGTAATGGAGGAAAGACTTGGGCGGATCCCACCCACTAAAAGTTTAAACTTTAGGGACCAGTCTGGTCTTTTCTATCTGCTCCCTCTGCACCCCTACCAGGGTCCCTAATACACTTCCCTCTATAATAATCTGCTCAACCAATGGCAGCAAACATTTACTTAAAATCCTACTGTGTTTCATTCTTTTGTTGTTGTTGTTGTTGTTCAGTCGTTTCAGTGGTATCTGACTCTTCTTTGTGACCCCATTTGGGGTTTCCTTAGCAAAGATATTGGAGCTGATTTCCATTTCCTTCTCCAGCTCATTTTACAGATGAAGAAACTGAGGCAAACAGAGTTAAGTGACTTGCCCAGGGTAGCACAATATTAAGTATCTGAGGCCAGATTTGAACTCAGGAAGGTGAGTCTTCTTGACTCTAGGTCCAGAATTCTATCAACTGGGCCACGTAGCTGCCCTAGCCTTGTTCTAGCTCTGACAAACTCGTTTATGTTAGGGTTTAAAGGATCCATAAGGCTTAATGACCCCTCACATGTAACATTTGCTTTTTAACGGGACAGATGTTGAACTACAAACTTTTAAAGCATGCACTAAATGCAAAGCTCCGTGTTAAAACTGAGGAAATACAATTTGGGAATTAAAACCAGAGTTGGGGGCTCCCAGAAGCATAGGCTGTGGGAGGGGGATAAGATCAATATAAGTGGCAAGACTATAAACAGAAGATAAGTATGTTAGAATGGTATCAAACAAAGGAGCTAGGAGGATTTGGAGGAAGAAGTGACAACTTCCCTCTTAGAGAGTTCAGGAAAGGCTCTATAGGAAATATCTCATTGGGATTTGCTGAGATTTTAATAAACAGAGACTGAGGGTTTAGAAGTGAGAAAGGGAGCAGATTATTCAAAGGAAAAGAAAAGATGGGAGCTCAGATACAGGCTGAGATTGCCCCTGTGGAATGTTAGGTATCAATGAGCAAAGTGGGAAATTAGGGCTTCATCTGGGGCCTTAGTCTAGATTTGCTTTCTAGACAGTTCTTAAAGACTAGGTGCCAACCTGCATTAGGATGCATAGTTCCCACAACTAGGAGCTCCCTAAGCAAATAATATCACCAGTCCATTCCCTGTTCTGATCACCTCATAGGTCTTTATGGGGACTTTCCCAACGTTCATGGAAATATATTCTGATGTAACTGGCTTCAATAGTATGGGAGGTTCACCTCTTCTGCTTTGGTATTTGAGTCTATAATGATGGTACTACTATAAAATGAGGTCTCAATTCAGAACCCCACCTTAACACTCTTCTATCTGTTTTGTTCCCTCTTTTGCTGAGTGGGCACTTTACAAATGGGGTAGCTTGTACCCCATGCCACTTACCAGGGACTTCAGAAGAAGAAGAAGGGGCTTCTGAGGGGCTGAACAGGCAGGCCCAATGCATCTCTAAATCATGAGGCAAGAAAAGCTTTCTCAGGCATCATTATAGAAATGGAAGTTCATGAACATTTATAAACTGTTAGAACTAGAAGAACTGTTAGAGATAATACAGTTCGACCCTCTCGTTTTACAGATGAGGAAATAGAGGTCCAGGGAAGTTACTATCTAAGTGATGTTTGCAGTGCTAGGACAGTTTTACATCACTTAAAGGAAACAACAATTTGCCTAAATGTTTTCTACTTAGTATGCCTCAGTTTTCTCTTCTGAAAAATTAGAGGGCTGGATTAGATGAGCTCTGAGTTCCCTTCCAGTTCTAAATCCAATATTCCTGTGTAGCAATATGAACTTTTTCATCAAGATACAATATGATAAATAGTTGTTAAGTATCTACTATGTGCCAGGCACTGTGCTAAATCCTGGGGATACCAAGAAGAATAAAACAAGATCGTCCCTCCCTGCCCTCAAGGAGTTTACAATGTGATTAGGGAAGATAGTACACAAACAGAAGCTGATAAGGGAGAAGGGATCAAGGGCCTGATGAAGGTGACTGTGGAGGTGGGATCTGCTGATGCTTGTGTTGGTCCTTTGTTTGTGAAGAGGACCATGACATCAGGGAAATGATGACCCTTTGCCTGCAATTCTATAATACAGTAAGTATGTACTCCTGTGCGTTCTAGTCATTTCTGTGTGTATTTCATCTCTTTGCTAGACTATAAACGATGAAGGTAGGGACCTGTCTTACCTAAAAGTTGTCTCTCCTCATGTCCCAGACACAGCATTCTACACCAGGTAGGTGGTTAAGAAATGGTTGTTACTGTCTTTGTATTGTCTCATGACTTAAAACGGAGCCATGGATAAGATAAATGTTCTGATATTGCTTCTGAATGGAAGTTAGTTTGTTATAGATTTTGGGATTAGTGTTTCTAGGTATTATTATACAGTTGGTGACATGGCTCCTGCCTTAATTAAGAGAATGATTAAAAAACAAACAAAATAATGTCATGACTTTAGCAGTGACATCAAGAAATAAGTCTTTAGTAGTTTTACACCAATGAAGATGGACTTGCACAGGTGCCTCTGGGCTCTCCTCCTCCTCCTCTTCCTTCTTCTCCTTCTTCTTCTTCTTCTTCTTCTTCTTCTTCTTCTTCTTCTTCTTCTTCTTCTTCTTCTTCTTCTTCTTCTTCTTCTTCTTCTTCTCCTTTTTCTTCTTCTTCTTCTCTTTCTTCTTGTTCTTGTTCCTGTTCTTCTTGTTCTTCTTCTTGTTCTTCTTCTTGTTCTTCTCCTTCTCCTTCCTCTTCTCCTCCTCCTCCTCCTCCTTCTTCTCTTTCTTTGTTCTTCTCTTTTTCTTCTTCTTCTTCTCCTTCTCCTCCTTCTTCTCTTTCTTTGTTCTTCTTTTTCTTCTTCTCCTTCTCCTCCTCCTTCTCTTTGTTCTTCTCCTCCTTCTCCTCCTCCTCCTTCTTCTTCACAATTATCATCATCCCAGTGCCTTTTTCCATTACAAAAAGCAGTCAGCATATGCACTTGTAAAGTAGCCTGCAAAATAATAACTATGAAAGAATGATAGCTGGATAGCACCTTCTCCCAGGACCTCTGATATCTGAATTTCTTTGAAAAAGATGGGAACAAGCCGGGAACAACAATGATAATGACTACAGTTCCTTAGTAGAACCAAAAGACCCTCCCTGGGTGACATCCACACAAATGCAGCTATACACATAGCAATAAAGAAGCATTGAATCAATAGTTTAATTGGGTGGATCTGTTTGCAGAAAGTGGGATGATTCCTGATGGCCATCCATAGAGCATGGGATGGCTGGGCAGCTTTTTCTATGCCTCAGTACAAGAGTAGGTCATTAATACCAAACATCACAGGAAGTTCACTCATAAGGAACTTGAACTTAAAAATCGATACAAACTTTGCGTGGAAATGGTAGGAATTGCCCAACCTGGACTAGATGGCCTCCGTGGTCCCCTTTTAGCTCTAGATGGATGATCACATGATTTCAATAGATTTTCAAAGCAAGCCCAAGAAATTGGTACACCAACTAGTACTATTCTAAATTTATAGGTGTGAAATTGAGCAGCCCTCTTAATGATCCTAAGCTAACCATGAACATTTTAACACTATTTTTTTCCCAGTGAAACTTTATCTTTGCATATCTTAGAGTACCATTGTCTTTGAAAATATAAAGTTGTACATGAACCAAAGGCAACAGAGAAACAGATAGGCTGTGGTGTGAAGATATGTATTATACAGAGTGTCCCAAAAGTCTTAGTGCAGTTTTAATCTTCCAATAGCTTAAATATGTGTACAGAAAATAGTTTTAATGTATACACACGTATATACATGCACGCATATGCATACATACCATCTGTGTATGTGTGTATGTATATACATATATATATATATACAAACCATATACATGTATAGATTATACTGTACATGTACTGCATACTAAGGTATTCAAGGGTATTCCAAAAGTCATAGTGCAATTTTAAGTTTTAATAACATATGTGGGTGTATACACACACACACACACAATAACTTTGATATATATATATATATGTGTATCTGTACACAACACAATTACACACATATGTGTATATATGTGTATGCATATGTGTATGTGTATATATATACATATACATACATATACATATATATCAGAGATGCAGAGATACAGGTTTCATATATGTGTGCATGCAGGTATTACATATATATATATACCAGAGTGCTCCAAAAATACTACAATTTTAAGTTATTAAGTTTAAAACTACACAAAGACTTTTGAGATAATCTGTATACACAGTATATATACATCATATATATAGACCATACATCATGGAGTATGTTTGTTTATTTATAAATATATCGATGCTTTTTATTTTCACATCACAGTTGTCTGTAGTCTATTTTCGGTGATACCCTTCAGGCGCAAAGGCTTAAGGAAGGTGATCATCCTGCTGATTGCATGTGTGTAAAGGATGTGGGCTGAATGAAGACATAGCGAGAAGCAGAGATAATAGAGGGCCAGCTTTCGTGTCGTTCTGATATCCTGAAATATACAAAGGCCCTGAGATAAGGCTCTGGCACACTGATCCTATTATCTATGGGGGATTCTCTAAGAGAATACACACAAGAAACACATAGGCCCAGAAAGAGAGAATTAGTTGTTATTGGCCGGGGAGAGAACACCCACAGAGATGAAAATTATGAATTCATTGCTGTATATAGATGAGGAAACCATAGCTTATGAAGATAAAATGACTTGTCCAAGGTCACTTGGCTGAGAAGTGTCAGAGGTGGGATTTGGACCCCTAGCTCTAACCCCTGCTCTTTTCATGACACCCCACTGCTTCACTTAGCTTTAAGTTCCAGAGTCACAGAATCTCATCACCGAAAGGAAGTTCAGATATTTTCTGCTACAACATGAATCATAAATTCACCTATTAAAAATCTCAATAGTTATCCGTTGTCTCTGTGGAAATGAGCAAGTTACTGCGCACAATACAGTAAATTAAAATAAACATTTTATTAAAAAAATTGACGACATGCATTTCCTCCTGTTCCTCATATCTAACATGGAAGTGACCTTCCTGATGTGCTGCAAGCTCGTGCTATATGGTGCCAGCTCTGAGTCAGCGAAAAGGTTCCTTACAAAGCATGTGGCCTTGTCTCCTTGATGGGAGGAAGGAAGTGGGCAGCTATTACCACAGGACCCACCAGCAGGGAGGTCTGGCTCTGGGACCGGAGGGTCAGATTTATGCAGATTGTCGTAGGGTGTTGAGATGAATGCAAGAGAGAAAGTTGTAATGCCATCTCTTAGGCACATTCCCACAGGAAAGAAAATAAGGAAAATAAGACCCAGCCAAAGTTGCTTTAGAACAAAGAGGAATCCATCTTGAAGAAAGGGTTTTAAGTGAGAACTGACAGAGAATGGGGGAGATGGGACATTGGGGACAGGGACTTCAGAACCCTTGTGGAGTAGCTGGCTTCTCTGCTAGCTCAGAATGGGATCCTGAAAACTGGGAAGAGAAATGTTGAAGAGATGCCCAGTTAGAGCCATAAGAATTGGGTGGAATCAAACAAGCAGGCCTTCCTAGAAGGGGGAAGAGAGGGGATTTTGAAGGAGGTGAAAGGCAGGGAATGGGAGGATGTTGGGAGGGAATTTCCAGAAGCATATTTCATATTGTACACAGTATTCCAGGACAGACATTGCCCATAAATCCGTTACTGAAAGGGCAACATCTTTGTTAAATAAAGAGAACAGGGACATGAAACCCCATCTGGCAATAAGGTGCAAGCTATCCAGATATTCACAGAATTGTAAAGGCTATGGGATTTAGAACTGGGAAGAGACCTCAGAGACTCTCTAATCCGACCCATTTCAAGTCACAGAGATTTATTACATCAGTGCTTCCTAACTTTAAAAAAATTGTTTGTCTCCAGTGGATGTTCCTATTCTTCATTTTGTCACAGAAACACCATATGTATACTCCCTCCCCCACCCCGCACACATGTGTGCTTTTATGCAAGATACACACGGGCACACACACACACACACACACACACACACACACACACACAGGCCATATTCTTTGGTAGGGTAGATATGCAATTAGGAGACCTGGGTGTGAATCCTGAGCAGTTAATGCTCCTTGTCTTATGGAAATTGAGTTGGTGGTAGTTTTGACCAGCTTCCTTTTGGCCCCAAGGATGAAATTTACTAGCTGGGTGACCTGGGTGACCATGGACCAATCACTTAAGCTCTCTTGAATCTCATTGCTTTTTATGTTAAAAAAAAAGGGGGAGGGAGGATGACACTATTTCCACCTACCTTACAGAGGTATTATCAGGAAAGTGCTTTGTAAAATTTAAAGTGCTATGGAAATATAAGTTTTTGTTGTATGTTTTGTCCTTCATTCTTGAAGAGGACCATGACATCAGGGAGGTGATGACATGACTTGCAGTAAACTTTGATTTGAGTGAGGGAAGGCTGTGCAAAGTCACCAGCCTCACTTTCTCCTCCAGAGCCATCTGGGTCCAGTGGCCAGATATTTGTCAGGATGACTAGAGATGGCCCAGGATGCAACAGGGGACCTTGTTATAATAATAACCTTGAGTTATTATTATTGGATGAATTAATGAGTGAATGAAAAGGCCGTACTGCTCCAAGTACCGCACTAAGGACTGATAATAATAAAGAGATAACAATAATGACGCTAATAGTAATATATAATGTCCCTACTCTCAAGGAGCTCCAGGTGTTACAAGGGAGACTGTCTGCTATGATTGTCCCATCCTTCATCCTCTATTGCCCACTCCTGAGATCAGACCCAAGCTGAGAGAAATGAAGCTTTCCACAGAGCAGCTATGCCACTAGGATGCCTCTGAGATGTTTTAAGATGCCCCACAGTCTTTATTAGGGAAAGCTTGTTCTAATCAATGCACCAGGAGCAGCCAAGGCTCCCTGTCTTATGGGAACCGAGTTGGTGGTAGTTTTGACCAGCTTCCTGTTGGCCCCAAGGATGAGATCCCACCTCATTTGTGGCCAGGTTTGGCTGTGCCTGGTGAGCAGAGGGATGTGCTGAGCAGTGGGGATTAGGAAGTGGAGGTTAGCAAATGGAGAGGAGGGCAGTGGGAGCCCAGACTGAGTACTGAATTCCAGTCTGGCTTTGTGCCTGCCTCCCTGGGTGGTCTCTTGGCAGGTTCTGATTGCGCAGTGATTCTGTTACTCCTTTGTACACGATTCAGACCTTGCCTGGGAAGTGTGCATGGATTAACAGAGTTAAAACACAGCTCAGAAATCTTAGTTTCATTGGCCTTAATATTGTGACATGAAGGCTGTGCTTTTCTCCTCTTTTCTTTAGATTTAGTCATTAATTGAGACACGTCAGCAGGGAGCAAAGGGGAAAGTGTACTTCCTGAATTTTTTTAAAATTCAAGTGAACAAGCATGTTAAATGTAAGTACCTACTCTGTCAGGCACTGTGCTAGGTTCTAGGGTTGAAAACACAAAGATATAAGATATATAAAGAATGCAGGTAATTGACATCAGCATAGGCCTTCAGAACTAAATTCTTCCTTTCATGGAACAATGGAGGAAGCCCCAAATTCTTGAAGGAAGTACCAGCAGGGTTTGAACCTTCAAATCTTGCCAAGGTACAGCAGGAAGACTTTAAACATAGACCCAGTGATGGCCTACGGCTCTCTTATCCAAGGCTGAGTTCAGGGAAACTTCTCATCAGGCTAGTTTCAGGATGATTATTTTTTCTCTTTTGTTTGTTTGTTTTTGTTTGTTTGTTTCTTTCTTCCTTCTTTCTTTCTTTCTTTCTTTCTTTCTTTCTTTCTTTCCTTCCTTCCTTCCTTCCTTCCTTCCTTCCTTCCTTCCTTCCTTTCTTCCTTCTTTCCTTCTTTCTTTCTTTCTTTCTCTTTCTTTCTTACTTCCTTTCTTTCTTTCCTTCCTTCCTTCCTTTCTTTCATTCTTTCTTCCTTCCTTCCTTCATTCTTTCTTTTCTTCTTTATTTGTTTCTTTCTTTGTTCCTTTCTTTCCACAGTAATGCATTCAGGATCATCTACCAAATCACAGAGAGCTTGTGCTCCATGTTGGTGGATCAAGAAATTGCACTCAGCAAATCATAGACCTTTGAAGTATTAGAATAAAAGAGTGGAACAGAGTCTGTCAGCCTCACCAGTAAGTCATATCGTGTATGCTCCAATGGAAAGAACATGGGGTCTCAGGACTGAGTTCAAATTCTAGCGATGCCATGTACTGTTAAATGTGGGTAAGTCACTTAACATTTTATGGTTGTCAGTGAAGATATTGGACTAGGTGACCACTAAGATTGCTTCTACCTCTAATCTATAACTTCGAGACTCTGTGACTTATGTGTAGAGCTCTGTTCTGGGCACTGGGGGAGAGGAGCACAGAAACCCATATAAAATAGTGGAAGATTAGATTTCTACTTGCAAATTTTACAGATTTTCTTTGGCAAAAGACAAGCAATTCTTCATTACATTTCCAGAATTTCTCTTTAGTGTGAATTATCAGAATGTTTGTATCTTTATCCAAAATGTAATTTATTAAAAAATAGAACCTTCTTAGTGATATTTCTCCCAACCCCCTACCAAGTCTCTATGAGCTGTTAGACAGAGGCTTTGTTCTGAGGGCTTTATAGCTAACTCCCCTCTAGTATTTTCCACCATAGTGTCTTCAGGGATTGAAATGACCTGGCCATTTTGTGACTATCCCATAAAAATGCCATAAAGTCCCATAATATAACCTTGCTGATTCATTTTTATTTTTTCTAATAAATACACGAGTTTTGATTTCTTAATATTTCCACCCTTGGCTGACTGCCCACTCGCTGCACATTCTGATGGGGGCAGCGATGTAAATAGTCACATGGCTTTTAAGAGGGGCAAACTCCCCAAGAGAAGGCAAGCAATTGATCTAAGGGCAGATGTGTTTTTGCTTTTTCAGGACTTATGAGATATAAGACTATCAGTTGGGTTGGAGATGGAAAGGAGGTGGGGAATGGGGGGTAGAGAAAGTGATGGCCGTGGTTAATGGCCAACCCAATGAGTATATACTGAGTCAACTTTCCCCAGTGAGTCTGTTCCCAGCTTCCCACTTATCTCTCTCCTTACTCTAGCTGGAGTCTACTCAGAGACGATTCAGTTCAATTCGATTCAAGAAGTATTTATTAAAGGCCTGTTGCATGTTGGGCATTGTGCTACGCATCAGAGATGCAAAGACAGAAAAGCAAATAGATCCTTGCCCTCATGGAGCTTATGTCCTACAGGAAAATAAAAAACTAAACTAATATTTGCATATTGCTTTTTATATCCATTATCCCATTTCGGCTTGGCAACTGCTCTGTGAATGCTACAAGAATGATTATCCCTGTTTTACATATGAGGAACCTGAAACTGAGTTTAAATGACTCACTGAAGGTCACACAGCTAGTAAGTGTCTGGAGTGGGATTTGAAGTCAGATCTTCCTGATTCCAGGTCTGGTACTCTCATCTCCCTGTAGAATACTTCACCTGCCTACCTGGCCCTATGTCACTGTGGGGGTGCGACAACCTGCTCAGTTCTCCACCATGCCCAAGTTTTCAATGATTCGGTACCTTACTGTTGAAAGGCTTCAGAAAGCCAGAGATGACTATCACTCTTTTCTCTTTATCTCTAGTATAGAATAAAGTTAGCAATTCTGGAATTCTTTTTAAAGGAGGTGTTTTAGTTGCACTTAATTTTTTTTATTTTTTCACATTTATTTTTACATTTTGAGTTCCAAATTTTCTCCCTCCCTCCCTCCAATCTCTCTCCCGCCCATCGAGAAGGCAAGCTGTTGACGTGGGTGAAGTGGATTGAAGTGAGGCAGAATTGCACAAGGTCTCCAGTCTCATTCTCTCTTCCATGAGTCACTGAAGTCCAACGGCAAGACAAAAGTCAGGGCCATTGGCAATGTCTTGGGATGCAATGGATGACCTTGACGTCTTTGATGTCTGACCAAACTCTGAGTGCCCCAGTTGTCTTCACAGCCATTGGAACAAATTGTTCTCATCTACCCTTTCTACCAGGGGATGTCTTCAAATGTTTGGGGTAAACACCCCAAGAGAAGGCAAGCAATATGATATGCATTGTACACATGAATTCATGCAAAACTTATTTCTATATTAGTCATGCTATTTTAAAAAAGCTAGAAAAATAAAGTGAAAAGTGATATTCAATCTGTACTCAGAGCTCTCCACTTCTTTCTCTGGAGGTAGATGGCATTTTTAATCATGAGTTCTTTGAAATTGTCAAGTTGCACTTAAATTTAATAATCAATTCATTCCAATTCCACAAGTATTCATTAAGCAACTACCATGTGCCAGTCCTTAGAGAACACTGGAGACAGACAAAAATGGCATGGGTATGGGGAGTGGGCCCTGCTTTTAAGAAGCTCACATCCTAATGGAACTCAAACAATGCTGTGACAGCTGAAAAATTGAATGATGTTTCATAAATAGAAACACAGTTTCCAGAATGAGGAAGGGAAGACACTGTACCCTGCCCTGGTACCACATGTAGGCCACATGTAGAATATTTAACAAGATTCTCGTTGCCTCATTTTAGAAAGGATATATATAAACTAGAGAGTTTCCAGGGATGGACCACCAGGAAGGGTCATTCAGTCAGTCAATAAACATTTATTAAACCCCTACTACATGTCAGGCACTGTGCTAAGTGCTGGGGATACAAAAAGAGGCAAAAGACAGTCCCTGTCTTCAAGGAGTTTACAATCAAATGGAAGAGACAATATGCAAAAAAATTGTGCAAACAGCCATATATGAGATAAATAGGAACTAATTAAGAGAAGGAAGTCTGTAGAATTAAGAGGGATTGGAAAAGGCTTCCTGAAGAAGATGGGATTTTAGTTGGGACTTAGAGGAAGTCAGGAAAGATGGAATTGAGAAGGTAGAGCATCAGGCATGGGGAACAGTCAGAGAAAATGCCTGGAAATGAGGAGGGGTGTCTTGTAAAAGATGGAGTGTCTTGTTTGTGGAACAGCCAGGAGGCCAATGTCACTGCATTGAAGAGGACATATTGGGTAGTAAGAAGACTGGAAAGGTAGGAGGGTGCAGGTGATGAAGGACTTTGAATGCCAAACAACATTTTGTATTTGATCCTAGAAGCAATAGGGAGCCACTGGAGTTTATGGAGAATGGACTGGAGTGGGGAGAGAGGTGATGCAGGCAGACCCACCAGCAGGTTATTGTGATAATCCAAGGCAGTGTCAGAGGAGAGAAGAGGGCATATTCTGTGTGTAGGCATATACATGCATGTGCTTATATGCTTGTACACACATATGTGTACGCACATACATAAACACACATGTGCATGTACATAAATGTTTGCATACAGAGTTGACCCTCCAAAAGAATATTTATGCCTTGAGAGCAGGGATCCTTTTATTTTTGTCTTTATATCCCCACTGCATAGCCCAGTACCTAGCACCTTGTTGTTCAGTCGTTCAATCATGTCCGATTCTTTACGACTCCGTGGACCATAATGCACAAACACTGTCCATGGGGTTTTCTTGGCAGAGATACTAGAACAGTTTGCCATTTCCTTCTCCAGTGGGTTAAGGCAAAGAGAGGTTACGTGACTTGCCCAGGATCACATAGCTAGTGAATATCTCATGCTGGATTTGGATTCAGGTTTTCCTTATTCCAGGCCTATACCTCTGTCCACTGACTCGCCTGGCATATAGTAGATGCTAAATAAATCTTGTTGACTGATTCATTGATACGTGTTGATCTGAAGGACAGAAGCAGGGCCAAAGGGCAGAAATTTTCGAGACTAAGATTTTCATTCAATTTCAGATTTTCTAATAATTAGGAGTATTAAAAAATCAAATGGGTTGCCTTTTAAGGTACTGAGCTGACTGTTGCTAAAAAATATTCAAGAAGAAGCTGGACAACCATCTGTTAGGGATACTGTACCACCAGGGAACTAAATTAACATGGTAGAGTGGAAAGATGGCTGGGCTGAGACAGAGGAGACCAAGGTTCTCTATGGTGTGGTTATGAGAAAGTTAGGGAACATTGGGAAAATCCCATTCCCCTTTAGTTCCTTCCATATAAAATGAGTGATTTGGAAAAAATGATCTCTAAGATCCATCCCATGTGCAGCATTCTTTATTCTAAGGTCCATTCTGTGCTAAAATGCTGTGTACCTGGGATCTCCAGGGCAGGGGAGGACAGAGCACTGGGTTTGGAGTCAGGGGAGCTCAGATACAATCCTGGTCCTGTCCCTGCTCTGCCTCCATCCTCCGGATCAATGCATATCAATCAATCAATCAGCGATACTTCTTTGGCACTTCAAACGTTCCAGGAACTGTGCTAGGTTGGAAATACAGAGACAATTATAAAAGAGACCTTGCTCTCAAGGAGCTAACATTGTATGGGAGCAGCCATCCATCCATCCATCCATCCGTACATACATACATACATATGCGTGCACATATACACCTGTAAAATATACACAAATGTGTGCACATACACATGCACAGTACATGTATATGTAAAATACATGCATGCAATATACATACATTATGCTTACATGTGTACATATGTATACACCGGGTGTAAACATGTGTGTATATATGCATGCATATTATGTGCGCACATGTATGTAAATATACGTATATGCACCTAGAAAGAAGAAAAGAGAAAGAAAGAAAGGAAAGAAGGAAGAAAGGAAGGAAGGAAGGAAGGAAGGAAGGAAGGAAGGAAGAAAGAAAAAAGATAGCTAGCTTGCTAGATGATAGATAGATAGATAGATAGATAGATAGATAGATAGATAGATAGATATGCTATACTCTCCTGGAGGTAACATCCACACCAATAAAATTCTCTATCCATTGGAGCATGGAGGTAAGACATATCCTTAGTGCCTAGCAGTGCATTGCATAACATAGACACATAATCTGTGTTTGCAGAATAGAATTTTGGGAATTCTAACCAGCTCTCTCTTTCCCTGTCACCATGCAGGCTCTCTTCTACCAAAATCTTTCACTTGGGCTCCTCAAGGTATTGAGAAGTCTGTGCCTTTCTTCTCTCTCTTCCCTTCTCTCTCGTTGCTACCCTGCGCAGCCTTTGAGGTCAGGGCCTGCACCTTATTTATCTTGGAATCCTCGTGCACAAAGGGAACTCACAAATGTTTGCAGTTTTGTGTGGCCTTGGCCCAGCCTTTGCAGGATCAGGAGGGCATTAGTCTTGCTTCCTCTTTGACTGCACATGTAATTAAGTCTGGTTTGAGTTTTGTTTCCTGCAACAGCTCAAGTCTAGCACAGTTCTGGCCTTAACCTCCATGATCAACCTCGAGACTAGAAGTACAGTGGAAAGAACCCTGCATCCTGAGGCAGAGGACCTAGGTTCTAATCCTCCCCCTTATTGTTTGCTACCTGTGTAACCCTGGGCAAGGAACTTTTGTTGTTCAGTTGTTTTTCTGTCACATCTAACTCTTCACGACCACATTTCAGGCTTTCTTGGCAAAGATACTCTTGTGGTTTTCCATTACCTTTTTCAGCTCACTTCACAGATGAGAAATCTCAGGCAGACAGTGGTAAATGACTTGCCCAGGATCACACACCTAATAAGTGTCTGAAGCTGGATTTGAACTCAGGTCTTCCTCACTCAAGGTCTGGACCTCTAACCACTGCACCACTTAACCTCTCCTATTTCTTCATCTCTAAAATTATGGGAATGAGGACTAGACTAGATGGTCTGTGAGGTCACTTCCAGATCTAAATCTATGATCTGAAGACCCTATGGTTCTATTTACTAGGATATAGATGTAGCATCCACAAAGGATTCCAATGGCATTAATCCACACCTTGTTAGTAGAGTATAAAACTGTGCGGTTGGTTTTTTTTTTCCCCAAAGAAAAGATCTGGTGGCTAACCTCTAGAAGTCATTCCGAGGCAGGAAATCCTGAGACTGGCTGGTAAATGGTTTCAGAAGTGATAGTCTGTCTACCCCTTTACTCAAGGGAAAGGAGAAGCTGCCACCCTCCTGGGGCACCCTTCTCAACACTGGGAGTGGGTTTTCTCTTTATGGTTATGAAGTGGAACAGAAACCGTTTGTTCTTAAAAGAATCTGGAGGAGAAGGAAATACCCAAAATTCATCATAAAAGAACCAAGGAAAGGAACAAAGAGCTTTAACTTGAGAAGAGTTTCAGGGGAAGGTATACAACTATGGGAAGATGCGACTGCTTCATGAGCAGAAATAGCTACTGAAAGATGCTTTGGAATGGAAGACATACTTGGAATTTAGCCACCAGAAGCACTCCACTGGTCAGAGCAAAAGGAGCCTAGGAGTTGGCACATAGGCTCCTGCTCCTTCTCTACTGAGCTCTACCACTAAAGCGTCGGGGGATTTTCTAAGTCACTTATTCTCTCTGTAGTTTAGTTTCCTCATCTGGCAAATGGGATAATAGGAACAACCCCTTCCTCGCTTCCTTTCAAGAGGAGGTGGCAGGATCAAATGCAACAATAGATGTGAAAGCAGTGTGAAAAGTATTAGATATTAAATGTGTGTAAGATATTATTATTATTTCTTTCCCCAAAGCCTTCCTCTCAATGCCTCACAGTGGCATGGAGGCCGGCCTGGGTTCTGAAAGGCTATGCCAGCATACTAAACTAACAAGGCTTTGAGTATGTGTTGGGGATCAACTCCTAGATGGTGTGTTACTGAGGCAGCTAGGTGGCACAGTGGACAGAGAGCTGAACTTGGAGTCGGGAAGATCTGAATTTGAATCCTTCCTTAGATACTAGCTGCATGACTCTGGGTAAGTCACTTAACCTTTGTGTTCCACCTCAATGTCCTTATCTGAAAAATAAGGATAATATGAGTGGCTAGAGCACTAGACTTGGAATTAGAATGACTTGAGTTCAAATCCTAGCTTAGACACTTGCTTACTGTTTGTAACCTCTTTCAACCTGTTTCCTCAATGGTAAAACGTGCATCACAACACCTACCTCCCAGAGCAGCTAGGTGGCACAGTGTACAGAGTGCCAGGCCTGGAGTCAGGAGGACTCATCTTCCTAGTTCAAATCTGGCCTTAGACAATTACTAGTTGAGTGACCCTGGGCAATTCACTTACTCCTGTCTGCCTCAGCTTCCTCATCTGTAAAATGAATTCGAGAAGGAAATCCAGTATCTTTGTCAAGAAAACCCCAAATGGGGTTGTGAAGCAAGAGACGTTACTGAACAACGACAAAGCCTGTCAGGATTATTGTGAGGATCCAAATGAGACAATAAATGTAAAGCCACTGTCTAGAGGATCTAGGTTCAAATCTTCCCTCTTTTTGTTTACTACCTATGTAACCCTGGGCAAGGATATTTTGTTGTTCAAGTCGTTTTTCAGTCACATCTAACTCTTATGGGGCAAGTAATTAGTGAGCGTTTATACAGGGGTCCTCACAGTCAAGTTGGGAGAAGCAGGCTCATCACCACCAGAACTTTTAATGTTTGAATCACAGCAGCAAACTCACAAAAACCATTAGCGAGAAGGGCACAGAAACCTTAGTCTCCTAACTGGTGAAATCAAGCTTAATTTGAAACATTGAAAAAGAAAGAAAGCATCTGTTATTCAGAAATCCTACTTTGAAATGCAAATACCTCCGGAAATAAGTCTTCAAGTCATTAACACCTCGGGTGGATTAATTTCTGAGATAACTAACTAGGTGTCAGTGAAAGTGAAGTTTTGAACAGAAGGCTAGCAGGTGCAGAACAAAAGTCCCGCCCAGGTTCTGCAGTAAAAGTCTCAAATCCCAGGTATGGAGAGGAACAGCATGACAAAGGGGACTTGGGAAAGACATTCTGGGGACACTAAGAGAAAGGAGAAGGACATTCAAAGAGGATGGTGAGGAGAGGAATTTGTAATATACTGTCTTAGTTTATTTCACAGTTTTACCTGGTACCAATCCCATCCAGTAGAATATAATATGCCTTTACTGAGTTCCATCTGTATGCAAAAACACCGTTCTAGGCACTGGAGATAGAAAGGTAATACGCAAAAATCAATCTGTCTTCAAGGAGCTAATATTGTATTAGTCCCGCAGTTCTCAAATGTTTTCAACTTGAGATTCTTTGACACTGTTTTAAAGACTTTTTATTTAAAAAAATTTATGGAGCGTCAGTTTCAACTTCTCTCCTTCCCTCCACCTCTTCCCCACCCATTCAAAAGGCAAGAAATATGATATCCATTATGCATATGAAGTTATGCAAAATATATTTCAGCATTAGCCATGTTCTGGGGAGGGGGCAGTGGGGAGAAGCAAGAAAAATTAAGGAAGGAAAAATATGTTTCGATCTATTTACCCACCTGGAGGTGAAGAACATTGTTCATCATGAGTCCTTTGGAGTTGTGGTGGATAATGTAGTGATAAGAGTTACTAAATTCCTTAGTTGATTATCATTACAATATAGTTATTACTCTATACATTTTTCTCCTGGTTCTGCTCAGTTCACTTTGTATCAATTCATATAAGTTTTCCCAGGTTTTTCTAAACCAGCTTCATCATTTCTTATAGCCCAATAGCATGCCATCATAATCATATACCACAACTTGTTCAGCCACTCCCCAATTGATGGGCATCCCCTCAATTTCCCATTCTTTGCCACTATAGGAAAGAGCTGCTATAAATATTTTTGTACATATGGGTCTCTTTCTCCCCACTATCCCCCAATCACTTTGAGATATAGAACTAGTAGCAAAAATGCTAGGTCAAAGGATATGCACAGTTTTATAGCCTTTGGGCATAGTTCCAAGTTGTTCTCCAGAATGGTTAAACTAATTCATAGCTCCACCAACAATGCATTACTATAACTATGTTCCTACATCTTCTCCAACATTTGTCATTTTTCTTTTCTTTCTTCTTAACCAATCTGACCGGTATGCTTTAATTTCCATTTCTTTAATTATTACTGATATCGAGCATTTTAAAAATATGATAACTGCCTCTCATAACCTTTAATCATTTATCAGTTGGAGAATTGCTCTTTTTTATATAAATTTGGTACACACACACACACACACGATTTTGTCAGGTAGTTCTTGCCCTAATAACTGGGATCTTTGGATTTATCATGTGCTCATTTGCTTCTGCATGTCATGCAAATAATCTATTCCATTCATCAAATACTCCAGTACCAAATTGTTCTGATGATTATCGCTTTGCAATATAGTTTGAGAACTAATGCTACTAGGCTCCCTTTGTTCACATTTTTCTCTTCATTGATTCTCTTGATAGTCTTGAACTTTTGCTCCTCCAGATGAATTTTATTATTTTTTTCTAGCTCTACAAAGTAATTATTTGATAGTTTGGTTTGACACTGAATAAGTAAATTAATTTAAGTAGTATTGCTATTTTTATTATGTTGATTCAGCCTACCCATGAACAATTAATATTTCTCCAATATTTAGGTCTGTCTTTATTTTGTGAAGATTACTTTGTAATTGTGTTCATATATTTCCTGTGTGTATCTTGGAAGTAGACTCTCAATTATTTTATAATATCTGCAGTTATTTTTAATGGAATTTCTCTTTCTGTTGAATGTTGTTGGTAATATATAGAAATACAAGGTCCCACTCCAGTAACCCCACCCCCAGCACAAGGAGGCCTTGACCCCATTGTTGACCAGTAGTGAAGCCCTGTGTCAGGGCTGGTCAACAGTGAGATCCTGCCCCAGGGGCCTACCAGCAGAGAGACCCTGTGGACCAGCAAGGAGATCTTTCTTTCAGAGCCAGCCACCAGAAAGACTCTGTTACCATAGCAGCCCAGCAGCAAGGCCCCACCCCTTGGAGCAGGCCAGCAGCTAAATACCACACTCATGGGAGGCCAACAAGGAGCTACTCCCCCCCCACTCCCAACCAGTACAAGCCAGAAGGGAAGCCATAGAAAGCAAGCAGCTAAGCCCTGAAGTCCAGTGAAAGCCAACAGTAAGACCCAGAGCCCCAGCACAAAAAGTCTGGGGCAGTGCAGGATCAAAGGCCAATTCTCACTTAAAAACACAAAATTACAATAAAAGGCAGAAAAAATAAAAAATAAGGAAACAACAACAACAACAAAAAGACCTCAGCTATAGAAAGTTACTATGGTGATAGAGAGGATCAAAGCATAAACTTAGAAGACAAGTGTCAAAATGGTTAGATGTGAAGCTGCAAAGAAAAGTGTAATTTGTTCTAAGGCCAAAAAAGAATTCCCAGAAGAGCATAAAAAGGATTTTTAAAAGCAAATTAGAGAAGTCAAAGAAAAATTAGGAAAAGAGATGAGAGTAATCCAAGAGAATCATGAAAAAGAGTCAATAGCATGGGAAAACATACACAAAAATTTACTGAGGAAAATAACTCCCTAAAAAATAGAATTGGTCAAATGGAAAAGGAAGTACAAAAGCTCACTGAAGAAAATAATTCCTTAAAAATTAGAATTGAACAAGTGGAAACTAAGCACTCCATGAGATATCAAGATACAATAACACAATAAAAAAGGAAAAAAAGGAGAAGAAAATGTGAAATTTCTAATGAAAAAACAACTGACTTAGAAAATAGATCCAAGAGAAATAATACAAGAATTATTGGACTATCTGAAGGCCATGCTTTAAAAAAAAAGCCTGGACAATATCTTTCAAGAAATTATCAAAGAAAACTGCCCTAATATGTAATATGCCATCATAATCACATACCACAACTTGTTCAGCCACTCCCCAATTGATGGGCATCCCCTCAATTTCCCATTCTTTGCCACTATAGGAAAGAGCTGCTATAAACATTTTTGTACATATGGGTCTCTTTCTCCCCCCCTCCCCCAATCACTTTGAGATATAGAACTAGTAGCAAAAATGCTAGAGGACAAACTAGAAATTGAAAGAATCCACTGATCACCTCCTGAAAGAGATTCCCAAAATGAAACTTCCCAGGAATATCATAGCCAAATTCCAGAGCTCACAAATCAAGAAGAAAGTATTGCAAGCAGCCAAAAAGGAACAATTCAAATACTATGTAGCTATAGTTAGGATTACATAGGATTTGGCAGCTTCCATATTAAATAACCACAGGGCTTGAAATATGATATGGGAAGGCAAAAGGAATTAAGATTACAACCAAGAATCACCTTACCCAGCAAAACAGAATATAATCTTTCAGGGGAAAATGGATATTTAACAAAATAGAGGACTTTCAAGCATTTCTAGTTAAAGGACAAGAGCTGAATAAAAAATTTGACCTCCAAATACAAGACTCAAGGGAAACACAAAAAGGTAAAAAAGAAACAAGAAAATGAAAATGTAAGAAATTCAATAAGGTTAAATTTTATATTTCTATACGGCAGAATAATATTTGTAACTCTTAATAACTTTACTACTATAAAAGTAATTAGAAGGAGTACATATAGACAGAAGTATGGCTATAAGGTCATATTGATGGGATGATACCCAAAAAACACAAAATAAAGGGGTGAGAAAAAAATCTCTGAAAGGAGGGGTGAGATTGAATGGGTAAAAGAGGTATGGAAGGAAGGTATGGAGGGGAAGAAGGAAAGCAGAAATAGTAAAAGCATCCTTTTCAGATCATAATGCAATAAAAATTACATTCAGTAATAAACAATGGAAAGAGAGATGAAAAATTAATTGGAAATTAAATAATCTAATCCTTAAAAAGCAAGTCAACAAACAAATCACAAAAATAATCAATAATTTCCATAAAGAAAATGACAACAATGAGACAACATATCATAATTTATGGGACACAGCCAAAGCAGTACATAGGGGGAAATTTATATCTCTAATTGCTTACATCAATAAAATAGAGAAAAAAGCAGATCAATGAATTAGACATTCAACTTAAAAAAAAAAACTAGAAAAAAAGTTAAAAATCCTCAATTAAACACAGAATTGAAATTCTGAAAAACAAAGGAGAGATTAATAAAATTGAAAATAAAGAAAAACCATTGAACTAATAAATAAAACTAGAAGCTGGTTTTATGAAAAAAATAAAATAGATAAAATTTTGGTTAATTTTATTGAAAAAGGGAAAACCAAATTACTTGTATCAAAAATGGAAGGGGTGAACTCATCACCAATGAAGAGGAAATTAAGACAATTCTTAGGAGTCATTTTGTCCAATTATATGCCAATAAATTTGATAAGATAAATGAAATGGATGAATATCTACAAAAATATAAATTATTCAGTTAACAGGAAAAGAAATAAAATACCTAAATAACCCAATCTTAGAAAGAAAAATTGAGCAAGACATCAATGAACTTCTTAAGAAAAAATTCCCAGGACCAGATGGATTCACAAGCAAATTCTACCAAACATTTAAAGAATAATTAATCCCAGTATTATATAAACTATTTGTAAAAATAGGCAAAGAAGGAGTCCTACCAAATCCCTTTAATGACACAAGCATGGTGCTGATATCCAAACTTGGAAGAGCCAAAACAGAGAAAGAAAATTATAGACCAATTTCTCTAATCAATATCGATGCAAAAATTTTAAATGCAGTAGTAACAAAGAGATTACAGCAATATATCACAAGGATCATACATTATGACCACATGGGATTTACACCAGGAATGAAGAGCTGGTTTGATATTAGGAAAACTATCAGCATAATTAACCATCCCAATAGCAAGACCAACAGAAATCATATGATTATCTCAATAGATGCAGAAAAAGCCTTTGACAAAATATTTTACTTTCCTATTAAAAACACTAGAAAGCATAGGAATAAGTGGAGCTTACCTTAAAATGATAAGTAATTTTAAACTAAAACCATTAGCAAGCATTATCTGTAATGGTGATAAGCTAGAAGATTTCCCAATATAATCAGGGGTGAAGCAAGGAAGCCCATTATCACCTCTGTTACTTAATATCATACTATAAATGTTAGGTATAACAATAAGAAAAGAAAAAGAAATTAAAGGAATTAGAAAAGGCAATAAGAAAACAAAATTATCACTCTTTGCAGATGATATTATGCTGTACTTAGACAATCACTTCAAAACTGCTTGAAATTATAAAAAAAAAAAACTTTAGCAAAGTTGCAGGACAAACAAAATAAACCCACAAAAATCATCAGCATTTCATATACATCCACGCATGCATGCATAGATGCATAAATACATACATACATATGTATATGTGTATAACCAACAAAGTCCAGCAACAAGAGATAGAAAAAGAAATTCCATTTAAAATAATTGTAGGTGATATAAAATAGTTGGGATTCTACCTGCTAAGACAAACCCAGGAAGCATATGAACACAACTACAAAAGACTTTTCGCACAAAGTCAAATCTAAATAATTAGAAAAATATTAATTGTTCATGCATGGGAGAAGCCAATATAATAAAAATGATAATTCTACCTAAATTAATCCATTTATTCAGTGCCATACCAATCAAACTTATTTTATAGAGATAGAAAACATAAGGATAAAATTCATCTGGAAGAACAAAAACTCAACGATATCAAGGGAATTTATGCAAAAAAAAGTATGAAAGAAGGTGGTCTAGCCATATCAGATCTCAAATTGTAATATGAAGTAATAATTATCAAAACAATCTGGGACTGGCTAAGAAATAGAGTGGTAGATCAGTGGAACAGAACAAGTACAAATTACATTGTAGTAAATGATCATAGTAATATAATATATAATAAAACCAAAGATCCAACATTTTGGAACAAAATCTCATTATTTGACAAAAACTGCTGGGAAAACTGGAAAACAGTATGGCAGAAACTAAGCATAGACTAACATCTCACACCTTATAACAAGATAAGGTCAAAATCGGTACATGATTTACACATAAAGGGTGTAAGTTAGTTAAGTAAGTAAGTTAAGAGAGCATAGAATAGTTTATCTGTCAGATTTATGTATAAGGGAAGAATTTAGGACCAAAGAAGATATAGAGAGCATTACAAAATATAAAATAGATAATTTCGATTATATAAAATTAAAGTTTTTGTACAAACAAAGCCAACCAAAATTATAAGGAAATCAGAAAACTAGGGAATTTTTTTGTTGCAACAAGTATCTCTGATAAAGGCTTCATTTCTTAGGTATATAGAGAACTGAATCAAATTTATGAAAATAGAAGTCATTCCCCAATTGATAAATGTTCAAAGGATATAAACTTGCAGTTTTCAGAGAAAGAAATCAAAGGTATCTATAGCCATGAAAAAACAACACTCTAAATCACTATTGATCAGAGAAATGAAAATCAAAACAACTCTGAGGTGCCACGTCATACCTATCAGAGTGGCTAATATGAAAAAAAAGGAAAATGTTGGATGTTGGAGGGGATATGTGAAAAACTAAGACACTAATGCATTGTTGGTGGAATTATGGAATGATCCAAGTATTCTGGAGAGCAATTTTGAACTATGCCCAAAGGGCTACAAAACTGCACACCCTTTGATCCAGCAATACTAGGTCCATATTTCAAAGACATCCCCCCAAAAGTGAAAAGGACATATTAATACAAAAATATTTAAAGAAGCTTTTTTTGTGGTGGCTAAGAATTGGAAATCAAAGGGATGTCCCTCAATTGGGGAAAGACTTAACAAGCTATGGTACATGATTGTAATGGAATATTATTGTACTATAATAAATGACAAGCAGGATGATTTCAGAAAAAGCCTGGACTTACATGAGCTGATGCATAGTGAAGTGAGCAGAATCAGGAGGACATTGTACACAGTAACAGCAATATTATTTGATGAAGAAGTGTGAATGACTTAACTCATCTCAGCAATATAATGATCCAATACAATCCCAAAGGACTAGTGATGAAGCATACTATCTGCCTCCAGAGAAAAAACAGATATTGCTTGAATACAGACTGAAGCATGCTATTTTTCATTTTATTTCTTTCATGTTTTTTTTTCTTTTATTTGAATCTTCTTATACAAAATGACTAATATGGCAATAATTTATATAATTGAGCATATATAACCTATATCTGATTGCTTACTGTCTCGGGGAGTGTAACAGTAAGGCAATAATAATAATGTAGGTGATAATTGTCAAAATGCCTACTAGTTCTATATGGCAAAGTATACAAAACTCTCCACGTAAAAGGTAAAAGAAGTAAACCATTTACTCAGAAACCAAAGAACCATATCCCACAAGCCATTTATCCAGTCAGTTCACTTCATCATAACAGCAAGGAACCTAAAACATTCAATACACAATATAACAACCTGGAGCCTCACCATCCCAAAACCTCTCTGACCCTCTGCTGGGATCTTCCCCAAAACAAACTCACAGTACAGCTAAGTTAGCCTGTTCAGTTCTAACAACCATGAGGGCAGCCATTAGCATTTCCTGTGACATAACTTCCTTTTCCTGTCAGGAAG
Source organism: Trichosurus vulpecula (assembly GCF_011100635.1). NCBI lineage: Eukaryota > Metazoa > Chordata > Mammalia > Diprotodontia > Phalangeridae > Trichosurus > Trichosurus vulpecula. The sequence continues at coordinate 107,229,262 of NC_050575.1, forward strand.
CTCCTCCCATCACGTGGATCTTAGGCTTCCTGTGACATAAACAGGTCACATGGCCTATTAATTTCAAATCTAAATTGCTAATATAGGGAAGTGGAAAGGGAAGGAGACAGGGATAGAATTTGGAACTCAAAACTTTAAATACAAATTTTAAAAAAGAAATTAATCTAAGAAAAAAGGAAAGCTTCATTCATTTCTGTGCTTTTTACTGTTTTTAATAAGAATAGCTGCTGTATTTTGTCAAAAGCTTTTTCTGCATCTATTGATATAATCAATTTTTTTTTGTTATTGACATAGTCAATTATGTTTATAGTTTTCCTCATATTGACCAGTTCTGCATTCCTGACATAAATTCAATCTGATATTAGTATATGATCTTCGTAATAAATTGCCATAATCTCCTTGTTAGTAATTTATTACAAGATTTTACATCAATATGCATAGAGGGATTGGTCTGTAGTTTGCTTTTCTGCTCTCCATGGTTTAGGTATCATAACCATATTTATGTCATAGAAGGAATTTGTGGGGCTCATTCTTTACCTACATTTTGAAATAATATATTGGTTTTTAAATATTTGGTGGGAATTGCTTATAAATGAATTTGGTCCTGGGTTTCCCAACCCCCCCCCCTCCTTTAGGGAGATGATTTGTGGCTTGTTCATTTTCTCTTTCCAAGATAGATTCATTTAAATATTCTATTTTCTGTTCTGTTAATCTGGGCAATTTTTATTTTTGTAAATATCTGTTTCATTTAGACTGCCAGTTTTATTGGCATATAATTTAGCAAAGTAGCTCCTAATAATTACTTTAATTTCACCTTTATTAGTTGTGCATTCACCCTTTTCATTTTTTCTGGTAATTTGGTTTTCTTCTTTGTCTTTGCAAAATCAAATTAGCCAGTGCTTTGTCTATTTTATTTTCCCCCCATAAAATAAGCTCCTATTTTTATTTATTAGTTAATTTTTTAAACTTTCATTTTAATTAATCTTTCCTTTGATTTTAAGGATTTCTATTTCAGTATTTAATTGTGGATTTAAAATTTGTTGTTTTTCAAGTTATTTTTAAAATTGCATGAATAATTTCTTAATCTATTATTTTTTCTCTTTTGATGACATGTTCAAAGATATAAAATTTCCTCTAAATACTATTTTGACTACATTAGACATATTTTAGTATGTTGTTTCATTGTCCTCATTATCTTTAATGAATTTATTGATTGTTTTATGATTTTCTCTTTGATCCACTCATTATTTAGCATTAGATTATTTAGTTTCCAATTAATTTTTATCTATGCTTCCAAAGCCAATTATTTAATTTAATTTCTATTGCATCATCATCTCAAAAAGTTACATTTAATTTTTCTGCTTTTCTGTATTTGTTTGTGAGGTTTTTAATCTTCTAATATGTGGTCAATTTTTGTTATGGTGCCATATCAAGCTGAAATTGATATAGTCCTTTCCATTCCCATTCAATATTCTCCAAAGGTCCACCTTACTTAATTTTTCTAAAATTCTATTCATCTCCTTAATTTCTTTCTTTTTTTTAAAAAAAATATAGGTATAATTATCTAGAGCTGAGAGGAGGAAATTGAGGCCCTCCACTATTATAGCTTTACTATCTATTTCCTCTTGTAACTCGTTTAACTTTTCCTTAAAGACTTTGGTTACTATGTTGTTTAGTCCATATATGTCCAGTATTGACCTTAAGTCATTTTCTATAGTTCCTTTTAACAAAATGTAGTTTTCCTGATATCTTTTTTTTTGCTTTTCCTTTATCTGTAACCATAATTGCTCCCTCTGCCTTTTTTTTTTATTTCAGCTGAAGAATAGTATATTCTGCCCTAGTCCCTTAATTTAACTCTGTGGATATTTCTTTTTTCTTTTTAATGTGTGTCTTCTGTAAATAACATATTGTGACTTTTAATTGTGTTTCCTGTCTAGAATTTGGTTTGACATTTTTTTTCAGGTTGTTTTGGAAGGGGTGTGCTGGGAGAGCTTGGCAAAATTCTGCTTTCACTCTACTATCTTGATTCCATTTCCCTCCCTTCACAGTCCTAAAAATTGAAGACCTCTCCCCTCAAACAGCTTTTGTTTCTGTGGCTCATGTCTATTAATAATTACCTTATTAGAAATTTAAATGTTTCAATATTATTATGAAAATAGTTTTGACCTTACAGACCCCTTGAAAGGCTCTCAGGGACCCCCAGAAGCCCTCAGACCACACTTTGATAACCCCTGTAAGTCATCTACCCTAAGCATTTCTCCATTTGTGTTAGATCAGGTAGTTTAGGGATGGAGCTTTGATTTAATAAGACAGAGCACCAGCCAGCTGTAGCCGGAAGCATAGTTCTATGTATACAGCTAGCACAGGCCTGTATAGAGTATGGGTCAGGTGCATCAGCAAAACTGGTCACACCCAGCCCTAACTCAGAACATGTCTGTCTATGGCATGCAGTCATTTATTCCTTTGCTCAAAATTCTTCAGTGGCTCCTTATTAAAATTTTGACTCCCTAATTTGGGTTCAAGACCTTCCAAGACCAATATTTTCATCACATTCATTTGTTAATATATCCCTCCCTTTTAGAATGTAAACTCCTTGAGAATAGGGCCTATTGTTTTCCTTTTCTTTTTTTTAATCCTCAGCACTAGCATAGTGCCTAACACGTAATAAGCACTTAATAAATTTCTCTCTCTCTCTCTCTCTCTCTCTCTCTCTCTCTCTCTCTCTCTCTCTCTCTCTCTTTCTCCCTCTCTTTGTCATCTATCTATCTATCGTCTATCTATCTCATCTCCTACCCAAGTATCCAACCCTTGTAACAAAGAGTTTTTTAAAAAGGGCAGAGTGTGTGTGTGCAAGTGTGTGCGCACACATGTGTGAGAGCATGCGAGCACATGCATGTATATGCCCAGGAGTGGACAAGTGAAGCAATTTGGCAAAACCAACCAACACATCACAAAAATGTAATGGTATCGGGGGTTCATTTTCCTCAACTTTTCTCTAAAATCATTGATCATTATTCTTAGATGATGGTTCAGTTTCTTGTTGTTGATTTTGTTGTTTTCCGCCTTAAAGTGTAATCTGTTCCTCCATTAAATGCTAAGTGCTTTGAGGACAAGTAAGTCTTTTGCCTCTTGTTGTATCCCTAGTGTTTAGCACAGTGCCTGGCACATAGTCAGGGCCCGATTATGATAGACTGACTGATTAATTCTTGCAATGACTGGCCATGTTGCCTTTCCAGTCTTGCCCACTTTATTTTCTTCCACACATTCAGTAAAACTTGAGAACTTTGTATCAGACAGCCTCTCCTCTCTTTAAACTCTTCACTCTCTATGTCTTTGTTAACACTGTTTCCTATGCCTAAATTAAACCTCCCTCTCTCTTTTTATAATTAATTCCTCCACATCTTTTAAAAGTTCTATTCGAATGTCCCTGCTCCTCTGGGAAGCCATCCTGAAATTCTCCCATCAATAAAGTCCTTCCTTTCTCTGGATTGCACATCAGAATTTATTTTATACCATGCTGATATACTTAAAGGTTACATGTTAGGCCCAGGTTTTCTGGGTTTGTGGGTATGGGGTGGGGGGAGTGAAGTCAGAGATCTATGATTTCATTTTAATGAGAAATTTGGATCATTCTTTAGCTTATAGTCTTAGAGATTTGTCAAGAGGTTAAGAGGCTTAGCAGGATCATATATTTATTATGTTTCAGAGATGGGACTTGTCCCTGGGTCTTCTTGACTGAGGCTAACACTCTATCCAATGTACCATGTTGCTTATCCCCTTTTGAAATTCTAGGACTATGTTTTAGATAGCTTTGTGCCTGTAAATCAATCCCAATGCCTTGGTGTCTAGTATGGAGCTCTGCACATAGTAGTAACTTAATAAGTGCTTATTTAAAAAATTAATCTATATATCTATATATACACCTATCTGTATTTACATCTATCTATCTATCTATCTATCTGTCTGTCTGTCTGTCTATCTATCTATCTATCACAAGCTCTCTTGGACAGAAAATGGGTCCCTCATTCTAAGGTGGCAAGATCCAGTGTGAGTAAGAGATGTAATTCTCAGGTGCCAGATTTTAGAAATGGTATAAAGGGTTGTGGAGTCTTTCTTTGCCAGTGGCTCTTTCCATCTATGAAGGGAGAAGATGGCAGATGTGGCACTGAATTCTTCCAAGGATGTCAACTAGTCTGCAGGTGGGGATAGAAGCAGCATACTTTGGAATAGGTTAACTCTTTCAGTCCAAGTGCAATAAAAGAGAAAGTCACTTAATAGTATCCTGGGACCTTCATCGAAATAACACCTCACTCAAAGTGGCAGAAATTCCAAACTTAGTCTCATGGAGGGGCTCAGCATTAACACATTCCTGGAAATCCCCTAGTGAAAAATACCCTGAGAGAAGAAATATTCTTAGAGCTCTGAGAGGGCTGTTATCTCATATAGGAGTGCTGGGGGCTTTTGCATTCTCTGATAGAGCATTATTCCAGACACCATTATGTATTTAAAGAGGACACTTGATTTGGAGTCTCAAGATTTGAGACCATAGATTTAGTGCTCAAAGAGATTTTAAAGTTTATCTACTCTAACACTCATTTTAGAGTTGGGGAAATTGAGATTTTCAAAGATGAAGTGACTTGCTCAAGGATTCGAACCTAGTCTCTTTGCTCTGAATTCAGCCCTCTTTCTACTGTGCCTTGATGTTTTGAAGACTATGACAAGAACCCATGACTGCTCTTATGTGACCTTGGAAAAATAATTTAACTTCTCCTTATCTCAGTTTTTTCATATGTAAGAAGAATGGATTAATTTAAATGATCTCTGGGTTAGCTTATCTAGCTCTTAATCCTGTAATTTCAGTATGGAAGGACTCAATTACCAAACAAACAAACAAATAAATACATGAATGAATGACAATGAATAAAGACATGGACTTAAATCCAAAAGGGACAGTAGAGATCATCTAGTCCAATTGTGACATTTTGCAAAAGAGAAAAATGATAGCAAAGAGGTTCTCTGACTTTTCCAAGGTCACAAGTTAATAAGAGTTGGGATTTGAACCCAGATTCTCTGATTCCAGATCTAACACTCTCTCCATTAAAACTCACTTCCAACTTCATGAGTCAGTTTGGGATTACCCTTGATTGCCTTGTATTTTATTTCTCCTCTCTCCATACACAAGTTGAGAAACAGTAGTAGTAATAATCTTAATGACAATAATGAAAAGCATTTTTCCAAACTGTTTTACATTTAAAAAAAAAACCTGGTTTCTTTACATCAATACTCTGAAATAGATAGTGCAATTTTCCCTATTTCATAAATGAGGAAACTGAGGATCTGAGAGGGGAAGTGATCTTCTCAGGGTCACATGCTCAGTTGGTGCTGGCTCACGTTTCCCAGAGTTCATGCCACAGCTCCAGATAAGTAGAATGCAACTATTATGTCTAGAAATTGTCCCCTGGAAGGACAAAGCAGGAAAACCAAATCCCCTTTTATTTCTTCCTACAAAATCTTAGCAGAGCCCATTTGGAGGAACCCTGGGGGACTTCAAAGGAGATATAGTTCTGAGTCAGATGCTCATTAGGATATTGGGATAAGTCTTAGAAAAATACCAGATTCCATCTAGTTACAATTCTGGGGCCCTGTCTTTCTCCAAAAAACCCCCCACAAAATTCACTGTCCTCAGCTGGAATACAAATGTAGCTTAGCATTGGGGTCTGTCTTCTTGTATTGTATGCAGTTGCATCTACAAAAAGTCAATTGAAATATTAAAAAGTTATAAAGTCAGAAACAAATGCTGTTATCCGCTGTTAGTTAGCCCTTCCTTGCCTTTCCCTTGCAAGGCTTTCTGAAACTGGGCACTGTCTTGTGCTTGTTTAGACCCACTGTAATTTGTATTAAAAGTTATAGAGGTGCAGTAAGTAGCAACATAAACCCAGACTTGATCCCTGGAAACTCAGAGCAAACATATGTTAGCAAAAGGGGGATGGGAGGGGAGAAGGGTCGTCAGCTCCCTGTGTTATTTCATGCCATCATGAAATGCTAATTGGTTCGCATGTCAAGAACTATCGGGTGAGATGTAAAACAAAACAGAAGTCATTTCTCTAAGGCTTTTAAAGTTAAAAGCTGGGATAAGCTTGAATAGTTGGAACCAATAATGCGCTCTCCTATTCTCTTTGATTCTGTATTCTGGGATGTCCATTATGAAACCATCAATATACTGTGAAGGTCACGGGCAAGGTGAATTGCTCTGGGACACAGCAAAGCTTAGCTCCTCTTTTCCCTCTCTGATATCAGTCCTCATAAAAGATGCTGGTCCCATCCAGAAACATCACCTTAGGCATTGAATCCTAGGCAGAAAAACAATTCCTACAGCTAGTTTTTGGGGAGACCATTGGTGTGGCCTGGATTTTGGATTGTCACAGGCTACCTGGCTTTGCCCTGCTGCGTTTGTCTGGGGGCTTCGGCTGGAAGATGGCTAAAATGAACACAAACTCTGCAGTCAATTATATCCTTTGGCATTGACAAGCAGGGGTGTACTCAACCACAGAATGAGAAGAAGAAGGAAACCATGTCAAAGAATGCATCATGCTATGGGGCAGTGGAAAAAATTTGGGGGATTTGGCGTCAGAAGACTTGAGTTGGGCCCTGTCAGTTATTACTTGTGTGACTCTGAGAATTCAATTATATCAATTCAACAAGTATTAGGCACCTACCCTGTGCAAAGCACTATGTTCTACCCTGGGGATACAAAGAGGTAAACAAAATAGCCTCTGCCCTCAAGAAGATTACCTTCTACTACTTGGTGTTGGAGTGGGAGTAGGATGGAATCTCCATGTACACAAGTAAGTAAAATGCAAGGAAAATTGAGTTGGACAGCCAAGTGGCACAGTAGGTAGAGTGCCAGACTGGAAGACAGGAAGACCTGAGTTCAAATCTGGCCTCAGACACTTACTAGCTGTGCGATCCTGGGCAAGTCAATTAACCTTGTTTGCCTCAGTTTCCTCATCTCTAAAATGAGCTGGAGAAAGAAATGGCAAACCACTCTAGTATCTTTGACAAGAAAAACCCAAATGGAGTCACAAACAGAAGGAGGAGAAGGAGGAGGAGGAGGAGAAGAAAACTCTCACTGGTAACAATAGAAAGCAGTTCTAACTGAGTGACAGAGTTGGAAGCCAGATTATAAGACCTTGAGAAATAAGTGGGAGGTGAGGAAGTAGAAGCAATGAGTACAGACTTTCCCCTTAGGAGTTTGACTGTCATAGGGAAGAGCAATATAGGAAGAGAGCTTGAGGAACTGTGGAGTCAAGTGAAAGTTTCTTAAGTACAGGGGCTATGCTTGGAGACGGCAGGCAAGGAGCCACTTAGAATCTGTGGGATCTTAGCGGAGTCACTTGCCCATCATAAGATGCTTTGTTCAGCCACTCATGACATCTCACTTGGACTGTTTTAAGCAGTCATCCCATCTTCAGTCTACATCCTTGATACATCCCACCGCTGTTTCAATCATCTTTCTTTTTCTGTTTAATTAATTTATCCAATTTGTTCCCTATCTACTCAAAAACCTTCAGCAACTCTCTGTTGCCTACCAAACAAAGTACAAATACCCAATCCTGATGCTCAAGGCTTTCCACAACCTGAAGCTGGCCCCAAACTATGCAAAGGCAGAATCTTAGGTGGAAAGGGTGATTGATTTTGAACCCTGGTTCGAATTCTAGTCCTGCTACTTCCTAGTTATTTGACCATAGGCAAATCACAACCTCTCCAAACTTCATTTTTCTCATAAGTAAACTAAGGAGATTGACTGAGTGGTGCCTCAGGTCACTTCCAGCCCTGAGTTTTGGCCATTGTAGCTTTTCCTCATATCTCCCTTCCTGTACTCTCTGTACCCATCAAACTGTAGGCCTACTTCCATATTCCATGCTTTCCTACCTACAGGCTCACAACATTCTCCACACTTGGAAAGGATCTAAACCCTAGCTTTATCAGTCTCAAACCCTGCCTTCTTTCAAGGCATTGCTTAGGCTTCACCTTTTTTGTGAGTGGAGGGAAGCAGGGCAATTGGGGTTAATCACACAGTTAGTAAGAGTGCCAAGTGTCTGAGGCCGCATTTGAACTCAGGTCCTCCTGACTCCAGGGCTGGTACTCTACTCACTGCGCCACCTAGCTGCCCCTAAGATCCGCTTTCTCCTGGAAGCCTTTCTTCCCATCCCTGACTTGTACAGAAGTTTTCTCTCAAAATTGTCTTAGCTCTTTGCCTGGACTCCTTCTTTCTCTATATCTCTCAATCACCCTTGTGCCAAGGTTTGAAGGATTACAGATTTAGACCGGAAGGGACCTTCGAGGCTATTTCATCCATTTCCCACATTTAACAGATAATGAAACTGAAGTTAAGAGGGTGATGTAATGGATAGAGCACTGGACTTCAAGTCAGTTGCTTCCATTCTCAACTTAGTTTCCCCATCTGTCAAATGGGGAATAATAATTTCTCTCACAGGGATGGCCCTTCTCAGGGCTGCTGTGAGGATCAGATTATGGAAAAAATGCTTTGCTGACTTTAAAACACTGGATAAATCTTAGTTGTTATTATGACTTGCCCAAGGTTGCACAGATAAAAATTGGAAAAACTGGGATTTGAACCCAAGATTTCTGACTCCAAAAATAGCATTTTTTCTACTGCAACAATTATTTGTGTACTTGTCCTCTCCTCTGCCCCACTCCAGTAAGTTGCTAGAGACCTAAGAGCAAGTCTTGTATTATATTTGTCTTTGAATCCCCAGAACCCAGGATAGGCCACTGCACACAGCCGCCATTTCCTGTTTAGTGAGTTGCTGAATGGATGAATTTGTAAAATGGCAATAGATGTTGAATGCTTCTCTCATAGGGTTGTAGGAAGGAAAATGTCAAAATGCACTCCTGAACTAGCATAGAATTATATCTGTGAGTCATCTTGTTCCTTACAGGAAAGGTGACTGTAGCCCAGGACCTCGCCAGGGTCACACAGCCATGATATAGATATACTGGGATTCTGTCTTAGACTCTCTCATTCTCTGTCTCCTGCTTTTGCCTCTGAGCTAAGTTAAAATATGGGCCAGCAGAATCATCTCCTTCCCACTGCCTGAGTCTCTCCTCATCTGTGAGTGGCATACTGTAATGTATTAATTACATTATGTTACGATGTAACGATGTTCTTCCCTACCCATTAATAGGCCTCACTTGGAGCCCATTAAGGGAAACTTGCTTAGGGGAGGCTCGCTTGTAGGAAGGCTTTCACACCTTTTGGTACTAAATTGATTAGGCACTGAGTCATGAGGGTTGTGCTGCCTTCTGGCTGTGAGCAGTGTATATGTTCTCTGAGTTGGTATTTTGCTTTGGGGGTTTGCTTATGAGAAGGACTTTGTGATTCTCTGGTCGAGACATGGGGTATCTGTATGTTCAGACCAACCGACTGCTCAGATCTCTCGATCCAGTGGCATATATAAAGTGTATAGCAATATTGCTTTGATTTGGGTACTCAGAGCCCTGTCTGTTGGTCTGATTTCTCTTCTTATATTTTCTCTGATGTTCAGGGCTCTGACTTTTCCCCTGAACTAATGAGTGTAATTAAAGAAGCCATCTTTCTGTGTAAAGCAGATAAAGAACCTGTGCTGGTAGGCCATTCTGGGTATGCTAGGGTGCTTGCTGTTACACATGCCAACCCTTAAAGTTCAGGGCCTGAGGTGATCTCTCTGATCCCCACTTGAGGGTGGCTCTGGCAGGAGACAGTGGTCACAAGTTAAAGGACATCTCAAGGTATAACAAAACCAAAAATGCTCTCCAGAAAACAGGCATTTTGGCCTGATCCATGATTTCGCCTATATAGGCAACTTCTGGTCTGGAAGTTCCCTTCGTTGATGGAGATGGGCAACACAAGTAGAATTTCTGGCCTTAAAGAGCTGCCTGGGGATACTAAGAGAGTATGTGCCTCACCTAGGATTATGTGTCAGCTGTAAGATTTGAACTTTGGTCTTCCTGACTCAGTGGCTGGCTCTATATCTATTATGCCATGCTAAATTTTTCATCCAGAAGACCCTTGTCCCAAGAAAGGGGAGGTAGGTAGGGAGTGTTCTGATGGAGTTGCATTGAGGAGAATTGGGAGTAGGTATGGGGAAGGGAGGAGCTGATATACTACCAGGAAGCATGGTGACAAAGACTGCCTTTCATCACATTCTACTTCCTCAGTCACCCAGGGGTCACTTGGAGAAGGAGCTATGGCCCCCAAGCCACTTGCCTAGAATCCTACCCAGATTCCTCCTTATGTCTCTTCCCAACCCCAACCCCCACATTGGAAGGTCCACCTTCTAGTTCCATTACCTTGAGGGAGAGTTCTACATTTTTAATCTACAAGGCCCAGGAGCAGACCTCTCACATGAGGTTGCATCAGGGCTCTCCAGGTGCCCCCAAGTGAACCCAGAGGCCCACAGAACCTCTTCAAAAGGCTCAGGAAATGAGTGTCTTCAGCAGGACCAGTCTTTGCATGTGATCCCTTTCTGTGGCCTGGATTGGCAGGGAGGTAGAGTAGACTTTGGCCTGGTTACTAGTGACTCCAGAGAGAGGGACGTTACCCGAGAGAGGGAGGGATGTGAGTCACTGTCATATGGGGAGGTGAGGGTTGGACCCCATGCTGCTCTTTCTGTGACTTCTGCCTGCTGGCATCCAAATGTTCATGCATTCTGCTTAGTCAGGGTTGGCCCCTTGCCCAGGGATGGGGGGGTGCATTCTGCTCCCAAGTTTATTTAGCAGAATCATAGAGTTGTAGCTGGGATCACATAAGAAAGTTTATTAGAGCTTGGAGTGACTTTACAGATCATTTAGTACAAATCCGTGACTTTTCATGAAGAGAAACTGAGGCAGAGAGGGAAAGCAGCTTACCCAAGGTCACACAGTGGCAGAGTTGAGGCTAGACTCCAGGCCTCTTTCATTTTTTACTGTTCTCCTACCACACTAGACTTGTGAGCCCCAGACTCTTTGAGTTGTATGTATGGTCACCCTGTCTCTCATTTTTGCCTTGGTTTGTGTGTTTGGTTGTTAGCCAGACTATCTCACTTTATGTCTCTCTCTTGACTCTCTCTGTCTGTCTCTGTTTCTGTCTCTCTGTCTCTTTTTGTCTTTCTTATTCTCTTTTGGAAAGCAGGTATGTATATTAGACAAATATGCAAAATCAAAATAAACACCAATCATTTAATGGGAGATCTTTATTGAGAAACAAGTGTACTGAACTTTCAGAGAACTTTTTAGCTCTGATGAAATCCTAGCCGTTCACATGCAAAATCCCATAAATATGGAGAAAAAAAAAGAAAACTTCCCTGGGTCTCAGTTTCCTTATCTATAAAATGTTGGGGAGGGGCTATCTCACAGTTCTGGGTCTTATGAGAAAATGATAATTCCTTCCTAGAATTCTAGAGGAGTCTGGCAATACCTGGTCCCTGCAATAGTCCAGTGAAAAGGTGCCCAGGTATAGATGGTGAGTGAGAAGGTCACAGCCCAGATACTCTGGCTTCTGAGAGTGGACCACTGTGGAAAGATAAAAGAAAGGCCTAGGGCCCTGTTCTCTACTTTTATATCCCTCGTCCCTCCACTGATCAAACCCCTCAGTAGGCATTAGTCAAATTTCCCACGCTACTTCCAACACTACGTGTTGTGACCATCCCAGCTCCCAGGACTGAATGTCTTGTCAGGGCAGCATGAGGTAGGCAAGCAAGATAAGGCAACAAGCATTTATGATGTACTTACTTTATGCCAAGCATTGTGCTAAGCTCTAGGGATACAAATCCAAGAAAAAAGTCAGTACCTGACATTAAGCAGCTTATAGTTTAGTGGACACATAACACACAGAATGGAGCTGAGAAAGGTCCTGAATAGGGCAATGGACCAAATCTGAAAATCAGAAGCAGAGCTAGGAAGGGAATGAAGAAGGCAAGGGAGAGGAAGCTAAGAGAGAAGGAAGGTGAAAAGAAGGGTCTTCTGATTCCTCTTGAATTCATTTCCTTTCCCCATAGTGTGTACCTTAAGTTAGTGTCTGAGAAGGTGAACTAAGAGGTGGGTGGGAGACAAAAGAGAGAACTGATTGACATTGCCTTGTTCCAGACCACCATTTCTGGCTGTCTCGATCTAGATGCCAAATCTATGGGCTCTTTAATTTTTCTGTACTGCAGCCTTGGGGTGAGTTTTTACTCCTTTTAGACCTCCTCCAGACAAGCTGTTTGCCCACTGGCTTCAGAGGTGTGCGCCCCTTCTCTTCCTTTGCTCTGATAACTTCATCCCCAAGTCCTCTCTCTCCCTCCCTCCCTCTCTCTCTCTCTCTCTCTCTCTCTCTCTCTCTCTCTCACACACACACACACACACACACACACACTCTTCACATCCTCTCTCTCCTTTCTCTCTCTCTCTCTCTCTCTCTCTCTCTCTCTCTCTCTCTCTCTCTCTCTCTCTCTCTCTCTCTCTCTCTCTCTCCCTCCCCCCCGCACAAGTTAGCTTTCTTTTCTGACTAATGTTCCCTCCTCAAAGAGAAGCAAGTCTGCAAATCTCATTATTTCACAATGTTTTCCACTAAGAGGTGAGAAAAAGGAAGAAGGGAAAGCAAGCCAGCATAAAATTAAATAACCTGCCTTATGGTTTCCCTCCTCTTCCCTCTTCTCCGATCTGCCGTCCCCCCTCTTCCTCCCCCTTCCCCGCACAGTGTAGCCTGAGCTCTGGAACTGCTACCTCTGGGTATGAGCTCCAGGCCTGGTTTGGGTAGCCTGAAGGTTTTAGTGGCAAGGAACAATAGATAGTAGGAATGTAGCCATGGACTTTGCCTGTCTCATCTCAGTGAATGCCAGTGACCTTTCCCCACATGTAGAAGGGATGGTAGAAAACACGGACATTTTTATTTTCACCATGAACAGAGCTATAACTAGCCTGAGGCCACCAGTCCTTTGCCCCTAGGGAAGAAACATAGAGAGCACAAAAAATTAACCCATGTAGTTCTTTGGTTAAAAAGGGAGGGAAGGAGGGAATACCAGCTGCTTCTTTAGAATTCTTTCCTCCTGCCTAGTCTATGCTCAGTTAAAAGGAAGAATGTCTGGATAGTATAGGTGAACTTCAGGTGATCACATGGAAAAGTGTGGGGAAACTATGACTGTTATATGTGTTCTTAAGAGTGCTTTTCCTTAGGGTAAAAATAAAAAAAAATATATCATTGCAGCTCAGTGAAGAAGGTTAAGTGATGTAGTTATTCCTACTTAAGGAAAAGGGGATAAGTAGGGAAGAGAATAAGCATTTATATAGTGCCTACTATATGTCAGGCATTGCGTTAAGCACTTTTCAAATGTTCCCTTCTGATCCTCACAACAGGTAGGTGTCTTTATTATCCTTATTTTAGAGTTGAGGGAACTGAGGCAAACAGGGTTAAGTGACCTACCCAGAGTCATACAGCTAGTAGGAATCTGAGGCTGGATTTGAACTCAGGTCTTCCTGAGTCTAGGTTCTGCTCTCTATCCACTGCACCATTTCTTATCTGCCTCTTACAGATAGAAAAATGGTGATTCAATGGGATTAAATGATTAATTAAGTTACTGTGCTTTCCATTCCATTATCCCATGATATTACAGATTTCAGGATACTTTAAGAAAAGCTAAAGGTATACTATTGTCTGACTTTCTGCAAAACGGCTTCAAAGAAAGGTCGTATTTCTGTACTGGGAATATTGTTGGACTAGGTATCAGAACAATTGGAGTCTCACTTGTGTGCTTTCACTGTCTCATCTTTTCTGGGTCTCAGTTTTGTCATCTGCAGAATGGGAGGGTGAGGTTGGACTACATAAACTCTAAGGTCCCTTTTAGCCATATGACTATTGATAGGGGACTTATGTGTTTATCAAGTTAAGACACATTTACTTCCTTAGTCGTCTATAAACATTAATTGAATTGGTGGTACTCTTAATTCAAGGCCTTTGTCCAATGACCTTTCAGTTTATATACTGTTAGTGGAGGTGAAACACATCAATATTGAATTTCTTGGTGTAAATGAAATAAAAAAAAACAACATGAAGTAGTTGCAGATACTCAGAAAGATACCTTGTGGGTTATACTTTGAGTGATGTATAAAAGCATCGGCTCAGTCAGCTTCGTTGAGCGCACAATGCCAACAAGAAGCACCATTTCAAGAGTACTTTGGTCAGTGAAATCTGTCTGCTCCCGATGAATGTAATCCAGCAGAAGACCATGAAGAATAATTGCAGCTTATGAATCAACATATATCACATTGGATGAGGAGGTAAAGAAATCTTATGAAGGATTTAGTAAGATCCTACAAAACAAGGCAACTTGATATATAGTGGTTTTTAATTGGAAGGTGGTCACAGGGCAGTCAGAAGATCTGGGTTTGTATCCTGCCTGTGTTATTAATTCCCTGTACCTTGGGAAAATTTTTCTTGGATTAGAAGATGATAAAATCATAAAATAGCACTTTTTGTGGAGAGGAGCTGCCTAGGAATTGGCAAGGTCTCTGGAGAGACCCAAGAGGAGAGCTGTGAGCAAGTATGCCGAGGAAGGCATCAGAGCAGTACCACTGTGACCAGGCTGTGGCTATCACAGTAGAAGGCAGTGTTGCTGGAGTCACTACCAGGATGAGCAGGCAAAGTGACCCCCTCTGCCCCTAAACATCCCCAAATAGGAGAGGTGGTGGCTGGGAAATAAAGGAGGTGGAGATACTGAGGCACTAAAGGAAAACCTGTTTAACTAGGAGCTGAGAAGAAGACAGAGCTAATACACAAGGGTGTCCCTCTTGTACTGCTGAGAATAGAAATGGTGATCCCAGTCTTTCCTGTTTTTTCTTCACTTTCTGTTCACTCAAGGGAGAGATGAATCTATTTTAGTTCCCTAATTCTTATTTTTAAGAACTTATTTTGTGTTCTTCATCATTTGTTTCAAACAAAAACTGGTTTCTCTAAGACAACATGATCGTTCATTAAAGTACTGATTTGAGCGCATACCTAGGGGATTAAATAAAAGCTCAGGAACTATGGTTGGCAATGTACACAAACAGAGACATCAATAGATTCTATTCCTCTTGGAAGGCATTCACTCCCTGAGTGAAACTGGGGGCTCAGAGCAACAAAGGAAAATTTATTGATATATATTGATAGCTTCCCCAAAGCATAGAGAACACAGCCCTCTGGACCAGCACACAGATCCAATGAACTTCAGGTGATGCTGATGGGGGAATAGTTGAAAAGGAACTGATACAGTCTTTTTCAAGCACTTTCCTTAGACTTCCTCTCCCTTCCCCATTCCCATTCTTCCTTCCCAATGGCAGGTTTGAAAGGAAATTCATCCCTCTGAGGAGCAGCACTGAAGTTGTTAACTGAATAGAACATAACATCTAAATCAAGGACCTTAGAGCAAATGGAATCACCCAAAACAGGAGAAAATAACTAGTTCTTTTTCTAAGCCAAACAGCATATACCCCCATCCAGTATTAGAAAGGACCTGGAGGTAGCTGGTGACATAGTGGATAGAGTGCTGGACCCAGACTCAGGAAGACCTAAGTCCAAATCTGGGCTCAGACACTTACTGGCTGTGTGACCCTGAGCTTAACCCCTTTTTGTCTCAATTTTCTCAACTGTAAAATGAGAGTAATAATAGGACCTACCTATTAGGTATATTACCAGGCTTGTTGTGAGGATGAAATGAGATGTGTAAAGTGCTTAGCACAGTGCCTGATACACAGTAGATGCTGTATAAATGCTTATTTCTTTCCTGCTCCAACACGCTGCCCCCGCTTTCCCCCAAGTCTGGAAGGGACCTTAGAGGCCAACTAGTTTAATCCCTTTGTGTTACAAAAGAGGGAATTGAAACTGAAACATTAAGTGATCTATCCAAGGTCACGCAGGTAGAATCAGACTTGAGATTAGAACAGAGATCCTTTGGTTAAAAATCTAATGATTTTATTTTTCTTTTCTTGTCCCATTGTAACATGCATCTTATGCGAAAGGAGGGTTTGGACTTGACTTTCCTTAATGCCTCTTCCAGCTCTAAATCCTGTTATCCTATGAAATGTGATTTAAAAAAATATTCATTTGAGATATCATTAAGTCTTTGGACTTAAATTGTAATAGAATCATTAGTGGTCTGTGTGAACGATGCTGATTTTTAACATGCTTTATCTGTGGAAAGTTCTTCTTAGCACCAATATTCCAATGAGTTCCAAGAGCTTTGAAATATTTTTATTTCTCCCCTGCCTCTTAGTAACTAACTGGTTGTGCAATCTCCACTTCAGTGCTTGAGCTCTGTGAATCTGCCAGAAGAGAAATCATGACTTCCTCTCTCAGCAAGTCACTATGAGGGTAAGTGACAAAGAAGAGATGAAGGTGGGGGCAGATTTCACTGATAGGATTTCCCCAAGAAACCTTCAGACTCCACTTCTTGAAATCTCTGTTTATTGATCAAAGGAATCTCTAAAGAGTCTTGGTCAAAGATCTCACACCGTGTACCAAGATAAGGACAAAAGAGGCACATGATCTAAACATAAAGGGTGACACCATAAGCAAATGAGAAGAGCAAGGAATATGGTCTGCTTGTCAGATCTATGAAGAGGGGAAGAATTTATGACCAAATGAGAGATGGAAAGCATTACAAAATATAAAATAGATCATTTGATTATATTAAATTAAAAAGCTTTTGTACAAACAAAACAATGCAGCTGAGATTAGAAGGAAAGCAGAAAGCTGGGAAACAATCTCTATAGTAAGCATCTTTGATAAAGACCTCACTTCTCAAATACATAGAGGACAGAGGCAAACTTTTTTTTTTGTTTAAATCAAACTTTATTTGTGTGAAAAGTGTTTTGTAGTTGTGTAATATAGTTCCTGAATTTGTTTTGCCAGGTAGACTCCTAAGTATTTTAAGAATACAAGCCATTCCCCAATTGATAAATGGTCGAAGGATATGAACAGGCAGTTTTCAGATAAAGAAATCAAAGGTATCTATTGGCATATGAAGAAGTACTCTAAATCACTTTTGATTAGAAAAATGCAAATTAAAGCAACTCTGAGATACTACCTCATACCTATCAGATTGACTAATATGACAAAAAAGGAAAATGATGAATGTTGGAAAGGATGTGGAAAAATTGGGATACTGTAGCATTCTTGGTGGAATTGCGAACTGATCCAACCATTCTGGAGAACAGTTTGGAACTGTGCCCAAAGGGCAACCAAACTGTGTATACCCTTTGATCCACCACTACTAGGTCTACATCCCAAAGAGATCATTAAAAAGGGAAAAAGACCTACCTGTGCAAAAATATTTATAGCAGCCCTTTTTGTGGTGACAAAATATAGGAAATGGAGGGGATGCTCATCAATTGGGGAACAACTAAGTAAGCTGTGGTATATGAATGTCTTGGAATACTATAGTACAATAAGAAATGATGAACAGGCTGACTTCAGAAAAACCTGGAAAGGCTTACACGAACTGATGCAAAGTAAAACGAGTAGAACCGGGATGGCACTATACACAGTATCAGCAACACTGTGTCAGGATCATTTAAGAACGACTCAGCTCCTCTCAGCAACACAATGATTCAAGACAAGTACAAGGGTCTCATGAAGGAAAATGCTATCCATATCCAGATAAAGAACTGATGGACTCTGAATACAGATCAAAGGATCTTTTTTTTCACTTACTTTATTCTTTCTCGTGGTTTTTCCCCCTTTGATCTGTCTCTTCTTTTACAACTGTGACTAATAAGGAAATATTTTTACATGATACCACATGTATAAACTATATCAAATTGCCTATCATTTTCAGAAGAAGGGAAGGGAGGGAGTGAGAAAGGGAGTAAAATTTGGAACTCAAAATCTTGTGAAAATGAATGCTAAAACTTTTCTTGACATGTAACTGGGAAAAAAATAAAATACTATTAAACTTAAAAAAGAAAGAAAGAGTCTTGGTCAGCTCTATCCAACTTCCCCACACCTCAAGTGTCTACACATATGGACTAGATCTGTGTGCTAAAATCTTTTTGTGAAGTTTGTCAGACAAATTGCAGTTCCTTTTCTGATGACATTACTAGTAGAATGGACTCCATTGAATTGAATGGACTCAATTGAATGTTATATTCCATCCCACAAAGTATGATTTCATGCCTATGTGAGCACTAAGTATTGTATTAGACAATGGAATACATGGAGAGATGAAAATAAAACAGCGCCTTGTCCTCAAGGAGATAGTCTATTGGGAAAGCAAAAAATATGTACATAGAAAGGGATGTGAAATGAAAAGTAAGAGACAACTGGGCAGAAGACCTGGGTTCAAATGCCACCTTGGCCACATTCTGGATTTGGACCCCTGGGCACCACAATGAAATCTCAGTCCCTCCAAGCTAGTCTCTGAGACCACAGGATGCTGAAGAACACTGGTTTTATTCCCTGGTAAGAGGGAGTTTTCTCCCTGGAAGTTGTCTCCATAATGAGATCACAAGTTCAAAAAGCATTTGGCAGCTAGATAGCCCATTGGATAGAGTGCTGGGCCTGGAAGTCAGGAGGACCTGTGATCAAATCTGATCTCAGACACTTACTATCTTTGTGACCCTGAGCAAATCACTTAATGTCTGCTTGCCTCAGTTTCCTCAAGTGTTAAATGGGATTAATAATGGCACCTATGTTGCAGAGTTGTTGTGAGGATAAAATAATATTTGTAAAGCCCTTAGCACAGTGCCTGGTAGGCCTTATATAAATATTTATTTCAATCCCCCCATTCCCAACTGATTTGTCCTGGTTGTGGTAACATATGCATGTAATCCTCAATACCTCAAGAGACTGAGGCTGGTGTATCCCTTGCCACCATGCACTAAGCCAGTTGGGTGTCCATACTAAGTCCTTCATCAATATGGTGAACCCCCAGAAAGAGGGGGTGATCAGGTTGTCTAAGCAGGGATAGGCCAGTCCATGTTGGAAATGGAGCAGGTCAAAGATTCTGTGCCAATCGATGGTGGGATAGGTCCTATGATCACTTTCAGGCTGATCAAGATAGGATAGCTCAGCCTTAAGAGAGGAAAAAAAATATTTGGGAGAGAAAGGAGCAGAGAACACCAATAGGACGGAGGTGGCATTAGATCAAAGAAATGCTCTAGTCTAGACCATCTTTATCAGTATTTTGTCAAGTAATGACATCTTTTATGGACAGGATCTAGAGACGTGGACTGGGGGTGATACTAGAGTCAGGTTAATTTGGAACTGGATTATTAATAACTCGACCTGAAGAACAATGATTAATAGATTGAAGTTGACCTCTGTTCCCTCCAAGAGCATAGCACAGGGCTTAGTCCTTGTTTCTGTTCTGATCAACATTTTTATTAATGACATTATTAATTATTAATGACTTTTATTAATGAAGACAGAGATTGCATTCTTATCCACTTGGTGGGTGACATGAATCCTGGAAGGTCATTTGCTACTCCTCACATACAACTTTCCATCTGCTTCTGTTCATTTGTACAGGATGTCCCCCATGCCTTGAATTCTTACTCTTAGAATTCCCAGTCCCCATCAGAGTTCAGGTTAAATACCATCTTTCTGGATCCTCCTAGGCCCAAGTGCCCCTCCCTACCCCTGAATCACGTTGTACTAACCTTGTCTCTCTGTTGACTTCTCTGAGGACGTGACAGAATGTAAGCTCATTGAGAAGAGGGACAGTGTCATTTCAGGTTTTGCATCCTTAGTTCCTAGAATAGTGATTCCAGCATGTAGTAAATAGAATGATGAATGGAAAGACCAGGATTTGAAAGGATCTTGATAAGGTAAAAAGACTGGGCAACAAAAGGATTAAGTTTAATAAAGGCATACATTTGAGTTTAAAAATCACTTCCATTAATCATTGCTCCTCAGGTAGAGTTATTAATAACCCAGTTCCAGATTAACCTAACTCTACTATCACATTTAAAGGTAGAAGTTAGCTCTTTAGTCCACACCCTTCATTTTTCATATGAGAAAAATGAGGGATGGAGGGGCTAAGGGATTTGCCCAGGATCACCCAGGTAGGAAGTAGCAGAACAGAGATTCACACCCAAGTCCTCTGGCCCCAAATCCAGACTCTTCCCTCCAAACTACACTGCCTTAATTTCAAAAATACAGGACCAGAGACCCCTGGCTTAATAGGAGTTCAGGTGAAAAACATCTGGAAGTCTTGATTAGTTTCAATATAAGTAAACAGAGTGAAAGATTTGCTCCCACCCCATAAAAACACAACAAAAGAATGGAGTTAATGCCATTTAAAGTTTAGGATTATGCTTAGAATTATAGTGTGGAGAACATAAGGGGTGATCTTTCCATGGTTTTCTGACCTGGTCAGTCCACATCTGGGTACTACATTTAAAGAGGAATATTGACAAAATGTAGAGCATCCAGAGGAGGTTGAGTGGGATGGAGAAGGGATGGCAAAACCATGTCCTGTGAAGGCTACTTGATGTAATAGAGGATTTTTCTCTGGAAAAGAAGAGATTGAGGTAAGGGAATGGAGATCTCCCCATCACATGTTTTAAAATTTCAGTGTGGTGCAATGGGAGTCAGGTGTCCAGAGATCTAACCTCAAACTTTGCTATTTCTCTGCTCTATCTTGAGTAAACCATTTCCCTTCTTTTGGCAGTTTTCTTATATACAAAATTCAGGTGTTGAGCTAGGTGACCTTTAAGGGCCCTTTCAGCTCTAGCATTCTATGGTTCTGTGGAATATTTGAACTGCACTGATGTCCTACTCCTGAACTTCCTTATTCCTTGGAGGAGAGATTGTTGACTCTGGTTTATCTAAAGCTATGCCAATGGATCCTAGGCTCTGGTACATGCTACCACATGGTAAAGACTTTGATTATGAGCCTGGAAATTGACTTTATATGCATTATCTAAAGATCAATCAAAGTCACTTTGGATAGGCTTACCACCAATAGGTTACCCATCAGATAGGGATGTATAGTACGTTCAGTGAGGAGTAGCACCTAGGGTGTGAGGGCTTGTTAAGCCCTTTTCAGGGCTGCTCTTTACCTTTGGTGTCCACATGACGCTCAGCTCTCACCTGTGGCTCCAAGAAGCTATAACATGAGCAGCAGCCACACCCTAATAAAACCATCTCAGAAGACAGGCTAAACCAGGTTGAGGGTAACCAATGGGCCTTAAACCCGTTGGCAAATTGGGGAATGTCTGCCCCAAGCATGTGAAGACTTTCTCCAGTGGAATGGGTTGCTGGGAACAGTTTGTTCCAGTGGCTGTGAAAGTTGCTGAAGCAGCCGCTGTGAAGCGCTTAGAGCTTGCTCTGCATCCTGAGTCATCACCAGTCTTCATGATTCTTGTCCTTCTGCTGGACTTTGATGACTTTGGAAGTGAGGATGAGGCTGATGACTTTGTGTACTCTGCCTTACTTAAATCCAGTTAATGCACAAGTCAAGACATTGCCGCATGATGTGATTGGTCCTCTTTGAAAATGAAGGACGAACAACAACGACCCATCAGACAACATGGTATAGAGAATAGAGCACTGAACACAGATTCGGAAATATCTACATTTCACTCCTGCCTCAGTCTAGCTGTGTGAACCTGGACAAATTACTGGATTTCAGTTTGCATGTCTATTTTTATATAATAGTATTTTCTTTTTACAATTACATGTAAGGACAATTTTCAACATTCATTTTTTTGAAAGATTTTGAGTTCCACATTTTTCTCCCTCCCTCCCTTCCTTTCTTCCTTCCTAAGATAGCAAGCAATCTGATATAGGTTACACAGGTGCAATCATGTAAAACATATTTCCACATTAGTTATGTTGTGAAAGAAAAAAAAACAGAACAGAAAGAAAAAAATGGAAAAACTAAAAAAATGAAAGTAGTATTGGATATCTATTAAAGAAAGAAAATGATAACTCTAGTGCTGACCTCATAGAGATGTTTTAAGGATCAAATGATCACAAGATCATAGGTATGGAGCAGGAAGGGACCTTAGAAGTTATCTGGTTCAGTTCTCCCATTTTACAGATGAGTATACTAAGGGCCAGGAAAGTTAAGTGACTTATCCAGGGTCATAGAGGTAGAATCAGAGGTGGAATCTGAACTCAGGTTCTCTGACTCCTGAGCCAGTTGCTTTCCCCACCATGCCGTGAATTCAAAGCACTTTGTAAACTTTTATGCACCGTCAGATATTATTCTGGCATAGTAGATAGAAAGCTGGCTTTGGAGTCAGGAAGACGTGGGTTCAAGTCCTGTTGATGACACATGCTGGCCATGTGACTGTAGGCAGTGCCTCCCCAGACTCTGGGCTACAGATGGACACTTCTTCATCTGGATTGACTGAAGAAGTTTTCTTCCTGGATGTTCCTTACTGGGGAATGATATTCATTAAGTTACCATTGCCGGGTATGGGAAAGAGAACCTCTATCTACTAAGGCTTAGAAGGGCTATGATCTGTATCAGTGGAGGGTGGATCCACACTGATGAAATCATAGATCCCTGAGATGTTAAAGTATGTAGTATGTGAAGGACTGTCATGTGGAAGATGGATAGGGTTTGTTTTTCTTGGCCCCAGAAGGCTGGTGGGTAGAGGCTGCAGAGAGGCAGATTCCAGCTCTATATAAGGACAATGGCGAGGAGAAGATGGGTGCAGTACATAAGTAATGATGAAGGCTGTACAAAAAATGACATTAAAATTATCTAGGAAATGTATGGTTGAAAAAAAACATGTAGAAAGGTCATTAGTAAGAGCAAAGTATTACAATGAACAGCCCATGGGCTGCCCTCAAAGCACGAGCCATGGAAAGACCCAGAGGAAGGGCTTCAGCACGTGGACTTCCCCAATTTCCAAAGGGGGATTTATGGGAGGATATCTCTGAAAGGAGCTGTTCAGGATAAGAAGAGATAGATGAGCTGAAAACTCCATGTTAAGGTGATCCCAGTTCTGCTAAAGTATTGATGTGTTAATCATTGCTTCCAAGTAATAAGAATGTCCTTAAAATGTAATGGGCCCCTTTCAAAGGTAGTGAGCTCTGTTCCACTGAATGTCTTCAAGTGGAAGTTGGGTAACCAGTCATCAGAGATAATAGAATTATAGATTTTAGAACTGAGGAAGACTTCATAAGCCACCCAGTCTAGCCCTCTCATTTTACAAATGGAGAAATGAAACCTAGGGAAGTTGTGACTTACCAAGGTCACCCAAACAGTAAGCATAAGGTGTAGAGTTGAACCAAAGTCCTCTGCCTCCTGAGTCTAGGCTCCCTCTGCTCTACCATCTTGCTATGGCAGAGTGTGCTACGGGCTGCTCCTGGTTGGCCTCTGAAGCTCCTTCTACCACTAACATTCTATGATTTCATCATTCTAGGGCAGTGACAGTGGGAATAGAGATGACGGGGACAAACCCAAGAGATATTTCAAAGGAACAACTGACAAGCTGGTGACAGCTAGAATATATCAGAGGCAAGAGTCAGACAACCTAGTTGACAGGTCTCTTGATCTCACTGATTAGAAGTATGGAAGTTAGGAAAGGGAGGCAGTTACCTAAGGAAAATAGATGACAACCTCAATTTTGACCAGTTGGAGCTTAAGGTAATGATGGAGTAGCCAGGTGGAGATTGTCTATAGGGAGATGGAGAAATAGGACAGAGGAGAAGTGGGAAATCAGTATGTTATTCACATTGAGGTGGTAGTGGAAGCTGTGAATGTTTGGAAGTGCCTGATTTAAGATTCTTCTTCCATCCACCAAGTGTGCAATCTGTATAGAAAGATATGGGTTCAAATCTCACTTCTAAGATGGCACTTTCAGTTTCCTTGCTAAATAGTGGAGTCCTGTTCCTGGGAGTATTCAAATAGAAAATGAAAAACAGTAGGTCTGGGATATGTCCAAGAAATCCTTGCATAAGGTGGGATAAGGTGGGAACTCATTAAAGGTTCAGGTGAGCCTATCCACCTAGTAACAGGTCAGAAAATTGAATTTAATGTTAGTGCCAAGTGACTTTTTGTATTTATGTACTTTTATTTTGTATGGTGAAAAGACCTCTAAACGAAGATCTGGGCTTATCCTAACTCTGTTGTTTGCCCACACTGTGACCTTGGATAAGATGCATAACTTCTCTTACCCTCAGCTTCTCTCCACTTCTTACAGTTGTTTTGAGGAGTGAATGAAAGAGACCTACATGGTAAAGTAGATAGAGAGCTAGACTTGCAATCAGGATGTTCTGAGTTCAAATCCTGCCTTAGACACTTATTAAGTGTGTGACCCTGGGCAAATTTTGTAATCTGTGCCTCAGTTTCTTCATCTGAAAAAGTAAGAGGATTGGATTTGTTGGCTTCCTAAGCCAACTCTTAAGCAAGCTCTTAAGCTATAATCTTATGAGATATGCATTCAGTTGTTAATATCTTTTGCGGTAATCCATGCCTGTATTGACCACCTTATACATAAGCTACCAAGGAGTAAGAACCAGTGAACATTGATTCAATTTTCACAGAGGACAGCACATGTTTGTTATTGATGATGACAAGAATAGCTAGCATTTACAAAGCACTTTAAATTTTGTAAAGCATGCATTATGTTCCTTGAACTTCACAACAATGCTGAAGTGGGTAGACAGACATTGCTATCCCCAGTTCATAGATGGGAAACAGAGGCTCACAAGTGTTAAGTGGCTTGTCTATGGTCACATAGCATGATAGGATTTGAAAACAGGTTTTCCAGATTCAAAATCAAGCCCTCTGTCCACCAAGATAGGATGACTAATACCGGGAATGGAGACAATGAGGAAAGACTGTGGCAGAGGTGAGTTCATCTTGCTGGAAGTCACAGAATCATAGAAAAGTCCCAGTTGCCCTGAGGCCGGTACTCAGCCAAGATGAAGTTGCTGCCCCCACTCTGGGAGAGGCATGTTTTCCTGTGGTTCTTTGTGCTTAGGGGCTGAAAGTGCTGAAAGATTCACTTGGAAGAAGTTCAAACAAGCCCCAGATCAGCCAAACTCCCTCCCGTGCCTGTGAGATCAGATGGCAAAGCATCGCCAGAATCTTACCTTCAATGATGTTTGCAAAAAACACACATACAGAGGGAAACTTCAGAACCCATGACCAGAGAAAGTGGTGAGCGGTCTGTGTACAGCCCAGGGAGGTGAGGCCTGAGATGAAAGGTCATTGGCTTTCATTAACCAAGTAATCCCTAAACTGCTGATTTCGAACAGAAGGAAACACCACCCTGGGAGACATTCTATTTCACTGAGAAAACGCCCGATCTCATCCTTAATATTAAAAAAAAGAAGAAGAAGTTTCAAAACACTTTGATTTTCTTTAAAAAAAAAAAAAAGAAAAGAATTCCAGCCAAGAGAAAAAGCCACAAGATGTGTAAATGTGTGTGTCTGACCTAACTCCCTAAGCCTGGTGTGAGTGTCTGAACAGTGCTTGGCAAACAAATACTTTATTCTGTAAAAACTATTTCAGGAACACTTTGAAATGGCTGCCCAATGATGGTTAGTTCATTTGGGATTTATTATAACATCATTAGGCCAGATTATATCATTTGGGGGTAATGTCAGACACATTGCATCCTGTGGTTTTATGATGTGGACAAATATCACACTCAGGAATAGGATGAGCCTGCACAAATTGTTTCTTTTCCTATTCTACTGTAAATAGAGCTCGCCTTCCCTCTGCCTGAGACACGAGACCTTCGTCAACATCTGGCCCCTTGGCTCTACTCAGTTCGGTTTCTTCTCCCTCCTAGACCTCTCTCAAGTCTGTCTTTGGAGTCCATCTCTACCTCTAGACACAGAAACATGACCACAAGGAATCACACAGCAGCTGGTCAGTCTCTTGGAGGCTTTGTCTATCTGTAAGCACTTGTAGGTACTTCGACATGGGTTGAATTTAGCCAAATAATGGATTGTTTTTGAAAATAAATAGAAAGTGAATTTTGTCAGACTGGTCATGACTGGATGTTTTGGGAGTTAACAAGTTATTTGACTATCGGTATTCAGTTGTATTCTTTCTCTTTTCGATTGTGTGTATTTAGACAAAGCCCACAATCAGCTTTCATGAAGTGATTTCAAATGCTTGTGCAGAACATTGCTTAATTGTCCAGAAATTATTAGTTTCTCCTAAAACCTTCACCCCTTCTCAATTCTGGATATCTACCAGTGGTGCCATCATTCATCCAGTCTAGGAAGTTTGAATCCTTGGGGTTACCTCTGACCTTTCCCCCTCTCTCACCTCTCACGTTCACATAGCTATCAGGACTGGTGGTTTCTATGGAGTGTTTCATTCTCCCATTTGTCCATTCCTCTATTCTTACTAGCACTGTCCACCCCTGGATTATTTAACTAGACTCCTAACTGGTCTCCCAGTTTCTTCCTTCTTCCCTGTCCAGACCATCCTTCTCACTGCTATCAGATTGAATATCTAAGTTATAGTGACTATAACTTAGTGGTGGAAGTAGAATGGTGTCAAAGTTAATAGAAATTGGGGAGACCAAGGAACTGGGAGTCCAGGGTATTATAAGATCATAAAGTCATAGACTTAGAGCTGAAGGGATGTTAGAGGTAGCAAAAGCTATCTCCTTCATTGTACTGATGAAGAAACTGAGGCAGAGAAAGGTTAAGTGATTTGTCTGGGTCACACAGCTAATAAATGTCTGAGGTACAATTTAATCACAGGCCTTTCTGATTTCAGACCGAGCACTTTATACAACTAGGAGACATAGTGGATAGAATGCTGGGCATGGAGTAAGGAAGACCCTAATTCAAATCTGGCCTCAGACCCTTCCTAGTTGTGTTAACCCAGGCAAGACACTTCATCTCTCTCAGTTTACTCACCTATAAAGTGGGGATAAGAATATCACACCTCTCCCAGGGTTGTTTTGAGAGAATATCTGTAAAGCCCTTAGCACAGTGCGTAGCACATAGTAGGTGCTTGATTAATGCCTATTCTCTTTCTCTTTCCCTATGCATTTTATTTCCTAGCTGCTTAGAAGCTGAGGGTTGGGGAGGAGAATATGACTTTGAGGCAGGTGTTGAACTCACCAGGGTTGGAGGAGAGTTCATAGATGATAGCAAAAAGTATTTCACAGTGCAGAGTAAACCTTAAAGCAGAAGAGGTGACAGCAGAAGGAGAGTCTGAACATGTCACGGGGGAGCAAGGAGTGACTGAGCTACGTTCAAACCCAGACTCTCTGACTTGAAATTTAATGCTCCTTCCACTACTTTAAATAGCTTCTCTTTCCATTCCACCTCCTCCCATTCCCCCTGTCCCCTACAAAGACAGCCAGCAAGCATTTCTTAAGTAGTTACTATGGGCCAGTCACTCATAAATTGGGGGATACACAGAAAGATAAAACAATCCCTACCAGCAAGCTCACGTTCAATTAGGGGAGACAACCTGTAAATAACCAGGCTCCTATAAGACAAATCCAGAATAAATGGAAAATTACCTGAATGGAGAGGCATTAGCAGCTTGGGTAACTGGGAAAGAAAGACCTCTTGTAGAAGGCAGGCTTTGAACTGAGTCTTGAAGGAAGCCGGGGAAATTAAAAGACATAGGTGAGGAAGCATGACTCTCCATTATGATTGCCTGATTGCATACCGTGAATCTTTGCTAGATTGTACACCCCAGGAAGGGAGGGGTCTATGTTTGATTTAGGAAATATAGTATAATGGAATGTATATTAGACCTGGAGTTGGGGGAGATCTGTGTTCAAATTTTTCCTTTAAAAATTCTAAGTTTCATGACCATAGCCTAATTGTATTACCTCTCTGAACATCAGCTTCCTCTTCTGTAAAATGGAGATGATGGTAAGCAGGTTTCTGTAGGACCTAAGTCATAGGATTGTTGGAATTCGCTAAGCTAATGTCTCTAAATTGCTCTGCAAACCTTGAAGCATTGTATAAATGCCAGCTGTTGCCATTTGCTGTGGGTCTCTCTCCCAACACCTAGTGTCATGCATCACATACAGTAAGTGCCCAATAAATGTTTGTTGAATGAATGGTTAGCTGATTTATTTAGCATCTGAGGGAAACACTGTGAGAATACCCATTTCTCCACAAACAACATGAGTAATATTTCTGTAGGAGGCTTTGTATTCACAGCAGTATGAATATACTGGGTCTCCAGAGCCCTAGTGAAGTGGCTGGTGGGCTGTCCATCTGGTAAATGTGGGCTGCATTGCTAATAGTCTGAATAATTTAGGACTAGCTGTCTACACAGCTTAGGCTCAATGGATAATTGCTTAATCCTTTGCTTCTCTTTGACACTTTAGAGAGCCAAACTATTGGGAGTAGTGGTTTCCTTTGCCCAGATTCACTGGACAGTAAACCAACCCTTTTTTTTTCTCTTTGGTTGATAGAGACATAAGATGGATCAGTAGAGAGAGCATTGGATTTTGAGTCAGAAGACCTAGGTTCAAATTCTACCCTTCTTTATTTTCTCCCTGTTCATTTTTGGGCAAATCATTTAACATCTCTGGGCCTTAGACCCCACATTGAGAGGGGATTGGACTAAATGCCTCTAAAGTCCCCTCCAGTCCTAAATCTGTGGCCACTGTGATTGCCTAGGCATGATTTAAGGCTCTACTAAAATCAGAAGGGCAGTCACTTTGTCAGTTCTTGGGGATTGTGGGATTCACTCTGGTACTGAAGTTCTCGGCATAGCATTAAAAAAATGTTTCAGTGACCCTCTGTTCTTATCTGGATGCTCTTTATGCTTTGTACATCTAATGTTTTCAGGTCAAGTTTGTTTTACTAATGTTTTAACCTTCAGGCTTTCAAATCCCAGAGCTTTAAATCCTTTCTTACAGAATTGCACCTTCTAGTCCAACATGACTTCAAACCAGGAATCTTTTCACTAGCATGCCTTACAAGTGGTCATCCAATCTTTGCTTGATTCCTTTCTCATCATGAGGGAGGGGGATGCTCTCTAATGGCCTCATGAGACAGCTCATTCTATTAATATGCTTTCCCCCATGTTCAAATGAAATGTGTCCCTCAGCAACTTCAATTCATTGCTGCCAGTCCCAGTTTCCAGAGCCAAGCAAAACAAGTCTGATTTCCCTTCCTCATGACACCCTTACAAATATTTGAAGACAGCTGTCTTTCTCCTACCAAATATTCCCTACTCCAGTCTCTGAATGCTCTCTGCAACATCATGTGACATAGCTCTGAGCCCCCTCATCACACTAGTCACTTTGTTAATGACAGAAATTACTATTTTATATTATATTAATAAGCAATTATTAAATTAGAATTGAGATTTTTTTCTTTCTATTTCCTCATTCAGCAATCAGCCCTTTGAGGTCAGTCAGTCTTGGAAGGACACTGCTGATAGATGAGATTGCCCATATTCAGACACATGCTTTTTGATCTTGGTAGGGACCTCATCCAACTAGAAGATCTTACAAATAGAATCTAATCTAGGTGAATTCCTGCCCTTAGGAAATGAGCCCCTGTCTTTGGAACCCTCTATTATAATTTAGGGTGACCCAGCTTGTGAAGGAGGAAACCAACCAGAGTGGTCTGGGTAGAGATGGATTCCTTTGTCCAGATTGCTGGAGGTAGCTGAGTCTCATGATCAAGTAACATTCTCAGCAGGAGGAGCTGAAGATTTTTGGTCACCCCCTCAATAATATGTCTATTCCCTCATTAACTGTTCACCAATCAAGGTTGATTTTCACCTGTCAGGAGCACCTCTTCCAAAGGTATTTAAGCATTCAGGGATCTTTATGGTTTTGTCTTTGGTTACTGAGAGACCAATGACCATCAGTTTATTGATAATTTGCTAGCATAATTGATAAATTGATTATTAATTACCCAGAAATTCTGTCTCTTGGGATTTTTATTTGTCTCACTGGAACTTGCTCCCTTGTCACTCTTAAGATGAGGCTTTCAGAACTGAACACAAAGCACCACGTGGGATCTGATGAAAAGCAAAGGTTAATGGATTATTGCCTTCCTCATGTTTAACTTTAGACTTGTATTAACCCACCTCTTATTCTCTTTCCCCACCCTGCCTGTAGTCCTTTACTTGCTATTCCGGTGTGGAATGTTCACATCTCATTATCTCACACCTAACATAGACGTCATGAGGAGGAGAGTTTCAGAAAGGTAACTCATCCCCTCTGTGTCATGTAGGACATTGGCTCAACAGTCCCAAGCAGATAGAAGGCTTTCCTACTTATGAATCATCCCCTAATTCAAGAGATTGTTGTTGAGGGGATTTCTGTGGCTGGTGGGAGGCTGGGCTAATAGCCCTCCAACTCTAACATGCTATGACTCCTGAAATCCAAACTTCCTTCAGAAGTCATAAGGGAAATGGTAGGCTCTGAAATGTCTAGTGTTGCCAGTCATTAATGTCATGGTGTGGATTGGCATCCCCTTGTGTTGATTCCATAGACTGGGAAGTGAGTTCAGTAATTGCCAATGATAATATCAAGGGGTATATCTATAGCACTTTAAACTTTGCAAAGCATTTTTCATAGAATCGCTGGATCATGTATTTGGAGCTACAGATTATGTAGGTTAATCCCTGCATTTTTAGATGGGAATACGGAGGCCTAGATAATTTAAGTGAATTGTTCAAGATCACATGAGTAGAAATTGACAGAGGCAGGTGGGATGTGAACCCAAGCCCTTTGACTCCAAAGCCAAGGTTCTTTCAACTGTACCACACAGCCTTTCAATTATCTCACTTGAGATAACTGCCAAGAATGTAGTTATGACACCAGGCTCAACACCAAAATGAAGTAAGGAGGAGGACAGGGAAGGCAGGAGCAAGTGCTTTCAAAGATGACACGGAGTCTCCAGGGTCAGTGATGCTGATCTTCACAGGGCGCCGACTTCTCCTGCCCAGCATCATGTCCTCAAGAAAGGAGGCACTCTGCTTCAACAGAGATTTCTTCATACGCATTCACGGGATGTCTATCTCAGGTTAGATCTAGAGTATACTCATCCATAGTATTACATAGTTGAGATGTTCTCTCAATCATCTGCCTCATTAGCAGAGAGAAAAACTACCAAACAAGCAAAAAACCAAAAGAACCCAAAACACAGAGAGGTCTCTAATTCACAGTGGACAGTTTGCTTTGCTGGTGGTAGCTCACATCAGAAGGGCCTATCACTAACAGCTGGTGTGAGGGTAGACCGTTAGGAACTTCAGTAAATGAGTCATATATTAACTAGGGCAATTTAGTCCTACTCAGAGACATAGTTAGCCCTACCCCAGAATCTGGGACCAATGTTAGCCTCAGGCCCAGGTTAGAATAAAATAAGCCCTGGGTTACCATGAGTTGGTTTTGCTGGGGTAGCCAGGGGCCAGTTCTATCATTAGGAATAAAGAATCTGCTAGAAACTTTGGAAGCTTGAGGACTCCACTTTTGTCCCTTGAGATTCTCTCTCCTTGCTCTGCAGATGCTTGGGTCATGAGAGAAGCTCAGAGCTCACTGACCGCTAAGAACTTTCCTCAGTTTGATTCTTGCTGGCTTGTTTCTCCTCTGACATTCACAATCAGGCCTTTGGGTTGTTGTTATTGTTATAATGTTGTTGTTAAAATAATAATAATAATAATTTTATATTTTATATAAATATATATTATATGTACTATGAACGATATATACTAAATATTTATATATAAGTATAAATTTATATTATATTATTATAATCGTATTATATATGAAATATAAAATGATATTGGTACCTTTTGTTTTCATATCACAGTCATTTCTAAGGATGGCCTTCTTTTGAACGCAGTGAACCTTTTCTTGTGACAGAGAAAAAAAAAAGTTAGCCAAAGCCAACTCATACAGGAACCCATGTCAGTGTGTGAAACTTTTTCTCAACCACAGGCCCCCATCTCTCTAAGGAAAAGAGTGTGGTGCATTTCCTTATATCTCCTTGGGGTTAAGAGTGATTAGAATAATCATACAGTGATAGATTCTATTTTACTGTTCTTTTCTTTTATATCATAGTTGTGGAATACAGTTTTCTCAATTTTGTTTGCCTTATTATGCATCAGTTGGTGTATGTCTTTGGGTTTGTTTTGTTTTTCTAAATGCCCGCTCTATGGAGCTACTCAAGAGATCTCTGAGGGCACCACCAGTGGATTACTAAAGAGTATGGATCCTTCTCCCAGGGAAATAATTCAAATTTAGAGAGTCTCCATGGTCTGAAGTCTTTTTTTCCTAAGTGACACCACTCTCCCTGTGTTCTTCTGGCCACTGGGGTAAGCCAAATTATACCTGCTAGCAGTTCCAAAATTCCAGGAAATTCAAGCCCATGGTATGGTGGCTTTCCCGGGATTTTTGAACTGTTACTGACCAGGGCACAATGAAAGAGGCATACTTCTTTAGATGCATATATCATTGAACTTTCTTTTAAACTGTTGGCCATCAGATCTCTGTTTTATGTATTTTAATTAATTGTTACTCTTTTTGTATTTGTGCCCTGAGGTGATTTTTATCACAAAGGGCACAGTTTAAAAAAATCAAATAAATAGCCCCTAATGAAGGGCAAAGTCGAGGCATCATGAGGTTAATTGAGTTTCTGGTGACTACAACAGTGGGCTGGAGCCAGAGCAGAGATACCACAAGAGCCCAGCTCCTGGCCTGGCTAATTCTTCTCTTAACTGCCTGCATGAGCATACCTACTTAGGCACAAAGATATAAATGGAAGGAACTTTTCCAGCAACTTATTGGGGCCTTTTCCACTTACAAATATTGATTTTCCCTTTTCACTTGGGCCTTTGGGGGGGAGCTGAAATAGACCTGGCTCTCTGGGCCTGATGGCGGCATAGGTCCTGGCGTTGCCAGAATGCATTTGCCTGCCCCTCCTCCCCCATCTCTTTCCCCATCATTGCTGACTCCGCACTGTGCCCGGCCCCAGACGGGATAGCCTGGTTATGTAAAATCTATGTGACGCTATAAAAACATGACCCGGTTTCTATCGGGGAGGAAGGTATGTGGTGCACATTATATTGTCCTAACCGTTCTACTTATTTTAATGAGATAAGAAATTGTGCCAGTTTTATGGTCATATTATATATTAGGGATTAATTACATGTACAGTATAGTGTATGTGATTAAATACATGAGAAATGAACACAGACCCCAACCCCTGTAAACCTCCCTCCCTCCGTTTCCTTTCCCCCAGTAGAAAAACTTTTGGTGCCTTTTTGGCTCAGGAGGTTGATGAAGCAAGGGAAAAGACCACACGCCAACATCTCCTGGCTTCTGGGACTGACTAGGAAGGGCTTGTAACGTAACACTAGGTGAGTGCAAAGGAGAGTGGGTAAATTTTAAAAAATGATAAAAACATCACTTGTTTTTTAATAGATCATACAAACATGCCTGGCTTTAATTTGTAAGGATTTTCTCATTTGTAAAGCAAAACAACCAAAAGAAAAAAAAGGAAGGAGAAAAGAAAAGAAAGAACCAGCTAATAAAAAATTCTGTGGTTAGAGGTCTTTTTTTAATTCGAGGAAAGCAAGTTCAGGGCAGTCAACATTTGTTCCTGATTATACCAAAAAAAATGTAGAAAAAATATTGTGAAGTATGACTTGGTTATGGGGTGCTGATGTAGCTCATGTCAGCTCAGGCTGTATTACTTGTTTTCAGCTCAGCACAGAGGCTGCCCTTCCGGGGCCATTGTCCTCTTTTGATGTCCACTTTATGATAATCCTGTGAAAGCAGAGGCTTCTTGTTTTCTTTTCTTTCCTGGAAGGAAATAGGGTAATCACCACAGGCTTTCCAAGCATAGCCCTAAAGTGCCAGAACCTTCTATACTGGGTGGGGTGGGGAGAGAGAAGATGAAGGGGGAGGGAAGAGTTACTGCTGCCAGCGTAGAAATAGGACTGACAAGGAAGGTCAGTCTAGGTTTCCTGAGGCCAATCCTGGAAGTGAGGATCTGATACAGAAACGGTAGGTCTCCAACCTTCTCCTGACCCCAGTGTTTCCCACACAAGCAGACTGGCTGCTGTCCAAATTTCCTTTGCTATTCATCCTATCATCAATAATCTCAACTTCCAGTTTTTCCAACACTCGAGGCTTTACAAAGCATTTTCTTCAACAACAATACAAGATGGGTTGTAGGATAGGTGTTGCTACCCCCATTTTAAAAGTGAGAAAACTGAGGTTCATGAGAAATAAATGGCATGCCAATGGTCATAGAGCTATTAAATGTTTGAGTCCATGGTCTTTTCCACTGAAAGTTATCAGTTCAATTCAAGATTTAAAGAAAAAAGCTGGAAAAAAACCAAGCAATTAAACCATAATCCCTGCCCTCAAGGAGTTTACAATCATCAATTTAGTGACTATGATGAGGAAAGCACTAAGTAAATGGTAAAATGCCATAGAAGTATAGGTGATAATCACCCTCACCTATCATGTTCCTGTAGTTCTATAGCAAAGTGCTTTCCTCAAGCAGGCTGCTAGTGTAGATGTTATCATCCCATGTTTACAGATGCAGAAACCAGCTTCATTGTGGTAGAATCATTTGCTAGGGCATAGCATGGATTGGAATCCAGATGTTGTGACTGTGTCGTTACTTATTCAGGAAACCATGTTACCTCCCCTGCATGGGGATTCTCAATATGTGATATAGTGACACCATTTAGACATCTTTCTAAAATTTATTTTATTGTTATCTTCTGTCATAGGAGCCTGGTGATTGATGCAATGCATTTCTCCACAGGTCTGGGAGGAAAGGAGTAGAGGGAATGTAGGGGCAAGGGGTTGGGTCACTTTTGGAAATCCACTATGCTCTGGAAGGAGAAGACCCAGGGCCTGTCCACAGCACCTAGAGCAAGGGTTCTTAACCATTTTTATATCATAAATTCCTTTGACTGTCCTGTAAAGACTATGGATCTCTTTTTTTCCCTGTTTATCAGAAGGCACTTATTAAGTGCCTACTATGTGCTAGGCACTATGCTAAGCACTGAAGATTACAAAGAAGGGCAAATGACAGCCCCTGCTCTCCAGGAGCTCACATTGGAATGGACGAGACATGTAGTTAACAAGGAATATCCAAGATACGCAGAGTAAATGGAAGGTAGTCTGAGGGAGGAAGGCACTAGCTGCTGGGAGGACCTGCAAAGGCTTCCAGCAGTAGGTGGGTTTGGAGTTAAGATTTGAAGAAAGCCAGGGAAATTAAGAGCAGGGAGGTGACGAGGGATGGCATTCCAGGCATCAGGCATAGCCAGTGCAAAAGCACAGAGATGGGAAATAGAGTGCCATGTGCAAGGAGCAACAAGTGGGCCAGTGTAGTTGGATTATAGAGTGTGTAGAAGGCACAGAGCATTCTGGTTATGAAGAAATTTAGGTGCTGGGGGACTTTTTATTTTTTTCCTGGAGTTAATGGGGAGCCACTGAGGATAATCGAGTTACCATGGTCAGGCCTGCACTTCAGGAAAATCACTTTGGCAACTGAGTGGAGAGGATGAATTGGAGGAGGGAGAAACTTAAGACAGGGGCGCCCATTAGGAAGCTATTTGGATAGCCCAGGCAAGGGGGGACGAGGGCCCAAACTGGGCTGATGGCTGTATGAGTGGGGAGAAGGGGAGGTACATAGACCATAGGGGTCAGGTATAAGACTTGATCTCAAGGCTTCCCGACTCTGCTGTCATCCCCCATCTCCTGTCCCTCTCATTTTAAAGAGGAGGAAACTGAGGCTCTGGGAGGTCTTCTCCAAAGTCATATGGCTAGTAAGTGGAAGAAGTAGGATTCTAACCCAGGGCTCTTGGTCCCAATCCACTTGTTCATCTGTCAATTATGCCACAACTGCCTCCAGGTGAAAATAACCAATGGTGATTTCTGGTTTCTAAGTCTCTTCAGTAAGCTTGTGATTCAGTTATATACAAGGTTGTACTGTCATGCAGCCTACATTTCTCCATCTTGACCACCAGAACATGCAAATATTCAAGTGAACACATGCCTGTCAATGGCAGAGTGGATCCCTTTTTAGAATAATGTTTTTAAATGCATAAATCATAATGCATAAAATTGCAAAGGAAATCAATTATATTAAAATACAATTATCAAAATATTTACAAAACGTTCATGGACCGCAGCTTAAGAACCCATGACATAGAGTAATGCTTTTAATTCATTTCAATCCAACAAGCATGGGTTTGCCTCCAATATCCAGGGATATACCACTTCCTCCTTAGTTTTCTGGGGTTCCCTGGACCACAATCCTTTCAGACCCTGCTCTATCTACTACCAATCTGATATGTTTTCGGTTGTGTCCAAGCACACCACCACTGGTTTTTGCTAGTACTTGCTGTGAGGGGACTTTGGATATAATGCTTCTTACTTGCACTTACTACGAGATGGGCTCTCCAAGGAGATCTGCATGGACGCAGCAACACCACCTGTCATGAGGCCAGCTGTTGAGGACAATGACAAGATATTTGGGTATGACACTGAACTATCTAATCACCTACCTTCATCAGAACCTCTCCCCATCCACTGACACTTTGCCTGGACTCAATACCCATTTCTGAGCATATTGTCATCCTTTCTTGCTGTTGCCATCCCAGGAATACAATTCTCCTCCAATCCCAGTTGTCTGTTTCCTCTTTCCCATTCACCTCAATCCTACTTGACCCATGCCCCACTTAAGATCTGCCCACCCCTTCCACTGTGTTCTCTTGAGTTTTGTTTTTTTGTTGTTCAGTCATTTCAATTGTTTTTGACTCTTTGTAATCCTATTAGGGGTTTTCTTGGCAAGGATACTGGAGTGGTCTGCCATTTCCTTCTCCAATTCATTTTACAGATGAGGAAACTGAGGCTATCAGGGTCACACAGATAGTGAGTGTCTGAGGGCAGATTTGAATTCAGGAAGATGAGGTCAGCACTCTCTCCACTGTGTCACCTCGCTATCCCATCCTCTTGAGTATCCACTCCAAAATTATCAAAGGTCCTTTCATTTTAAGCCTCTTCTTCTTTCATTCTTTCTGTCTTCTAGTTCTCACTGAGATCTAGCTTAAGGCTTATAACTCTGGGCAGCAGAACTGTATAAGTGGTTTCTGGAGACTGGACAGATCATTGGCCTGAGTTAACTGGCCCAAGTCATATAATCTGGCTTATAGCCTACTCCTTACTGGAGAGCCTTCCACATATGCCTAACTGTCCTATGCTTGAGCTTGTAGGCGAAGAAACATTATGTATCAGCTAGAGGTTCTGAATTGTCCACAACAGTGAATTACTCACAATGAATAAATGAGTTGAAAAAATCGTTTATTAGCAATTTACTAAAAACACCAAACCCGCAACAAAACTGAAAACAACAAAAGAAAAATGATCAGCAACACAGAAAAGTTTTAAAACTCAGTCACACACCGGATGCTTCTGCTAGAGATGCTCATCTTTCAGAAGAGTAGAATGTCTGCTTCCTGGGTTCTCTGGAGAAAGCTGATGCAGGTCTGTTTTAGTTTAAGGGCAGGACGATTCTCTCCTCTTATGTAACTATTCCCAAAAGTCAGTCCCTTTGCACACCAGCATCTCTTTGTGATGTCAGCCAGGGCAGGGGAATCAGCTTTATTTAACATGTGGGGTTGAGCCAAGACTAGGCACACCCACTCGTCCACCCATGGACCCACCCACTTCACCATGTAGGACCTCATGCAAATAGGCCTAATTGTGTTTAGTCCTGGGGATGGTGAACTGGAAGGGTTTCCTTAAAGTTTGGAGACAAGAAATACTTTCAGCAAGAAAAATCCAAATGGTTTTCTTCAGCTAATTAAAGCAGTTTTGAACATGACATATTATATATAGTGTGAGTATTTATGTGCATATATAATACACACATATATGTATACATATGTGTACATGTGCATTTATGTATATTTTGTATGTGCATACACACATCCACAGGCATGTGTATATGTAGTCCAAGGAGCTATGCTGCCTTCATTCACTAAGCCCAATTATGGACTCACATCTAGTGAGTCAATGTTGGGAGAGTCTAGGTCCATAGGCTTTTCTCAAACTTTGTATTTCTTTATATTCTCATCTCAGAGCTACAGAGATTCCCTCAAAGTTTAGGCTTGGCTTCTGTCTGTGATCTGTCCCCAAAGTGATTAACAGGCATTTTATTTCCCCCTCCACAAAATAAGTGTTTAAAATACACTCATACACACACACACATACACACACTTCATAAGCATGTATTGATGAAGTACTTAAAAGATGAGCTAATAATGCATAATTTCTATTATACTCTCCTGGGTTGTTGGTAATTAACACATCACAACAAAGAACCTTTGTGAGGCTGATGAACAGACATTTCACTTTCACCTTGGATCTGCACTGTCCACACAGTTCTCTAGGGACGCATGTCTTCTTCCCACAAGCCAGGCACATGTGACTCATCTTCTTGTGTCATTCTCTCCTTGGAGAAGTGTTTTAGTAACGGAAAACACCTCCTGATGCCAAGGAGCATGCAGATCCAGGAGCTCCTGCCCTGAACTCATGAGGTTGACACCTGTCTAAGGATAACTCTTTGATCAACTGAGCACAGGGAGAACCGGCAACCAGAGGCCTGAATTCTAGTTCTCAGCTTGCTCAGCCAGTACATGTTATTGCTATTATGTGAAAGCAGTTGCCATTTCTGCAGAGTGGGTGAGGGAGGGGAGACGTATCCTCTCCCTCATTTATGGAAATATGAAGGCAAGGTTTGAAGACACCCAACATTCTCTTTTCAGACTAGAAGACAGAAATGTCAAAGATTTTCTTCTTGTAAGTCATTAAATCAGTGGCTCTTTTTGCTTAATGACCAACAATCCTTCCTTGTCCCAACCTGGGACAGAAACACACACACACACACACACACACACACACACACACACATTTGCCATCAAAGAGACCAAGGGATCAACCCAAGGTTGCATATGCCCTTCAGTAATAAGCCAGGGGATATGTATCATCAGAAGTGGCCTAATCATGGAGGGGGAAGGTTCCATAACTTACCTCCCAAACGAGTTCAAATGAATTCACCCCAGGTACAATTTTGACTAGCTAGAGCTCTGATTAAATCATATATCATTGTCTCTCATCTAGCCACCTCCTCCCTCATTTTTTTCTTCTCACTACTGCCATCATAGTTCAGATTTCCATTACCTCTCACTGTGACTATGATAAAAGCCTGCTGACTCTCTCCCTTCCTCCAATATCTCCCACTAGAATCCAGTTTGCATAGCCTGCCAGATTAAGCTTCCTAAAGCAAAGCTTTGGTTACCTTACTCCCCTGCTCAAAACCCTTCAATGGCCCCCCGCTGCCTTCCAATTAAAATCCAGATTCCTTCGCTTGATATTCGAAGCCCTCCATAATCTGGCCCCAGCCTTCCAATCTTCCTTCTTACCACTCACCTTGATTCATTTTAGATTCCAGCCAACTTACTTATTCCCCTTTATAGGATTATAACTAGAGATCTTGAAAAGAACTTAGGGGTGAGTCCAATGCCTTCATTTTGAAGATGAGAAAATTGAGGCTCAGAGAAATTCAATGTCTTGCTCGCAGTTATACTGATGGTAGTGGGGGCGTATGGGGTGTTCAGGGAGGACTAACACATCTGGTTCAAGGGCTTGCTGAGCTCTTTTCAGGGCTGCTCGTCCACTTTGGGTGTCTACCTGGCCCTCAACTCTTACCCGTGGCTCTAAGAAGCTGTAGCCTGAGCAGCAGCCACACCTCGGTAAAACTGTCTCAGCAGATGGGCTAAACCAGGTTGAGGGTGACAGGCCTCAGACCCATCAGTGAGCTAGCATAATGTCTACCCAGCCACGTGAAGACCTCCTGAGGTGGAATGGGTGGATGAGAACAATTCATTCTAATGGCCATGAAGGTAGCTGAAGCAACTGCTGTGGAATGCTTAGAGCTTAGCCAGACATCTAAGATGCCAAGGTCGCCCACTGCCCAGGCCATTGCCGGTCATCTTGACTTTTGTCTTGCCACTGGACTTTGATGACTCTGAAAGAGCCAGTGAGGCTGAGGACTTTGTACAACTCTGCCACACTTAAATCCAAATCAAGACATCACCCTCATCATGTCATTTGTCCTCTTTGAGAAGGAAGGATGACCCACAACAGCGACGACAACAACAGATAGTAGAAGTTTTCCCTATGTTCCAGCTTTTCCATTGCCTTCTCCCTCCCCAAAGCTAGAAGTATTCTCCCTCTCTAATTTCCCTGAACATTTTTGCTCGTCCCAGCTTATGCCGATCCCGACATCCTGATGTTTAGTAGTTATATTATAGAATCAGAGGTTTATTTGTAAATGTTTAACAACAAGCTCTCTGGGCAGAAAGGGGTGGCATAAGTTGACATACTTTAAATTTAATCTTCATTGTCAACATTTTCCCTACCATTTTCTTGGGTCTGGACAATAAGTAAATGATAAATCAATAAATCAAGCCCTTGTCTCTGATTTCCAAGGTATACATGCTCACACTGAAAATTTAACCATCAGCCAGTGCAAGCTGATTCCAGCACAGCCCTGAATTCCTTTAGGTCGGAATTTTAGTCTTTCTGTCCCCAGCATGAACATAGATTCCTCCAGGCAGTAAAAGCTTAATAAAAATGGAGCCGGCTGTGTATTATTGAATTAGAGTATGAATTTCTTAATGGGAGGAGCTCCATCTTACTCACAGTTGCCTTCATCATAGTGCCTCTCACAAAGTCTTCTTGGACATAAAGAACTCTGAGAAGAAGCTTGCCAAATGATTGTGTGAATTAAGCACTCCTATGACAATAAGACCAAAACCCATTCAGCATGGTGTAGTGGATAGGGCACTGGAGTTGGGATCAGAAAGACCTGGGTTCAAATCCTACCTCTGGCATTTACTATCTGGGCAAGTTCCTCAACGTCTTTAGGACTTTTTTTATCTGTAAAATGGGTATAAAAATAGCGCTATATTCGCACAAATAAGTCTTATTGTGGTTAGCACTGGGAATGCTGAATTGGATGAGTTTACTTAGGAGATAAGAAATATTATAAGCAAGGTGAATCCAAATGAACTTCATAGCTTGCTGTGAAGGTCCAATGAGATAATATATGTAAAGTGCTTTCCTAACCTTAAACTGGCGTGGTGGATAGAGCACCAGCCCTGGAGTTAGGAGGACCTGAGTTCAAATCTGACCCCAGACATTTGACACTTACTAGCTGTATAACCCTGGCCAAGTAGCTTACCAGATTGCTTTGAAAAAAAAAAAAGTATTGGCTGACCTCCAAGGCCTTTTCTAGGGCAGCTAGGTGGCACAGTGGATAGAGTGAGTTCAAATCTGGCCTCAGACACTTACTAGCTGTGTGACCCAGAACAAATCACTTAATCCTGCTTGCCTCAGTTTCCTCATCTGTAAAATGAGTTGGAGAAGGAAATGGCAAACCACTTCAGTAACTTTGCCAAGAAAACCCCAAAGATGGTCACAAGTAGTCGAGCAGGACTGAAATGACTGAACAACCACAAAGGCCCCTTCTAGCTCAAAAATCTAGGCTTCTGTGGTCAGAGTGGGTCAGTGGCATTGAACAATCCATTGCCTCTTATATCCTTTTGAGGGGACAGGGAGAGAGGGAGAGATGAGATTAGGTTTGCTAACATTGTTTCAGGAATTTGGGATTCATTTATTCAAACATGACGTACTGCAGAATGGTTAGTATCTGCCTCTCAAGACTGAGTAACCCTTGCACACGAAACATGTCAAACACACCCAGTTACCATTCCATGCAGCCCATCAGTCCCTGAGTATGACATAAGGCAGCTTCTTTGGATCAGACCCACTATGGTTTCCCCAGGGGTGGGCGGTCCAGTAATAGATACAAGTCTCCCAGCTGGAAGTGTGAAGCTGGTGGGTGGGGGATGAGGGACTGGACTGCTGGCAGTGTCATTGTGAATTATATGGAAAACTCCACAGCAATGATTCAGGCATCTCAGTGGCCTTGATAGAAGGATGTTTGGGAAAGGAGGGTCTTGGGTCTTAGGTCTTAGGAATGTCTTCATTCTCCTGAGTGCCTTTTCCTAGAGGGGCTAGGGTTAAGAGGGGAGACCCTGACCTGTCTCACAATGATAGGATCATAGAGTTGATAGCTGGAAGGGACCTCAAAAACTTCTCTAGAAGGGGCCTTAGAGGGTTAGTGCATTTTATAGATGAAGAAACTGAGAACCAGATTTAAGATACCTTTCCAAGGGCACATAACACCAGAGCTGAGGTTTGAACCCAAGGTCTCAAGAGGCAGTGTAATATAGTGTAAAAAGCATTGTATTAGAATCAGAGGCCTGGTTTTCAATACTGCTTTGGCCACTTACCATGTGAACAAACACTGGGTAAGTCACTTTTCTGGATTTCATTTTCCCTATCCATAAATTAAAGAGAATGGACTAAATGATCTACAATCCCATGATTCTAGAACCAAGTTCATTGTATCCTCCCCTTTTTGGAATCATTCTTGCTTCTTCTGACTCTCTGGATCCTGTGCGATCAGTTCCAGTTTAGGGCAGAGGGGTTCCAAACTCTATTTTAACTATATCTGCTGAATCTGAAAGGTCTACATTATTTTCTTGATGCTAATTTCCAGTGAAGGTCAGTGAGCAAAGAGCCTTCATCCCAATGGAAGTGTACAATGTGCACAGCAGAAGTCACTGGTTTTCCATGTTCTTTTTCTTTTTTGGCAGTGGATTTACGAGACTTCTCTTGGATATGTATTTGGAATGTCCTTGCCATTTCTCAAAATTGCCTTCCAAAAGGGATTTGACTGTTCAATTTCTTTTTTTTTCAATTTCTTCATCTCAGCATGATTTGAGAAAGAGAGCACTAGTCTTGTAATGAGACAACTTAATTTTAGAGTCCTGGCTCTAGCACTTGCTAGCTTATCCCATCTGGGCCTCACTTTCCTTGCCTGTGAAATGGGGGTAACAATATTGGCATTATTTGCCTCCCTGGTTTTGCGGTGAGGGAAGTGCTTTATGAACCTTATCGTGAGAACAGAATGGAAACTACAGTTGCTATTGATTACTCCACCCATTAGGAGACCAAGAACATATTAAATGGATTTATTGATTAATGCAGAATGAGATAGAAAAGGTTTCCTGAAAGTTGGAAAATGTTTCTATTAGAGCTTCCTTTTTTTCCTTTTACATGTGCCAGTTTTAGACTAAATACTTTTCATGGAGCTGATATTAACTTCATGAAATTCACTATTAAGCTGTTTGTTGTACATTAGATAAACAGTGGGTAAAAAAATCACTTTTCTGGGTCTCATTTCCTCTAGCTATAAAATGAAACGAGTGGGCCAGATGGCCTTGAAGGTCCCTTCCAGATCACAATCTATAACTCTGTGACTCTGGTACCAGATTTATTGTATTCTCCTCTTTCAGGAGTTACTCATACCTTCTATGCTCCTCCGGACCCACTGAAACCCTGTGCTCTCAGTATGTGGAGAAGGGATAGGGTTAATAATAATCTGATAGGTCTGGTCATGGTGAGAAGAGTCTGCAGCTTATTTCCCCACATCCACATAAGGCCAGTGTTGGATCTGCCTGGGGGCCCAATTGGTAACACTGCTCTAAGCTTGGTATATAGTTCATAAATTTAGATCTAGAAGAGACCATAGAAATCATCTTGTTCAAGCCCCTCATTTTATAGATCAGAAAGCTAAGGCCCAAAGAGATAAAATGGTTTGCACAGAGGTAGTAAGTGGCATGTATGAGATTTAGATGGGGTATAAATTGTCTAGGTATAAATGCATAAATACACATATCTATGCGCACACACACACACACATATCTATATATTATATACATACATACTATGTGAGTGTGTATGTATGTGTGTATTCTCTAGGTTTAAAATCCTTGTATAAAGAATAGGGATTTTTAGGCCTCGTCTCCAATGAGATATTTTCCCTGTGCTGACCTGGCTTTTAAATAAACCTTTTCAAGATGGTTCAAGATGTGACTTATAGACTCCCCTATGGTGTATGATGCAGCTAATCCTTTGACATCAAAGTGCATTCCCTCAAAGGCAAGGGTTCTTCATCTTTTTTTTCTTTCATGGATCCTTTTGGTTTTGGTAAAGTCTACATA
Source organism: Trichosurus vulpecula (assembly GCF_011100635.1). NCBI lineage: Eukaryota > Metazoa > Chordata > Mammalia > Diprotodontia > Phalangeridae > Trichosurus > Trichosurus vulpecula. The sequence goes on from NC_050575.1 coordinate 107,273,343, forward strand.
TCTCTTCTTAGAAAAATATTCTTTAAATACATTAAAATATATAGAATTACAAAAGAAACTAGTGATATTGAAATATGGTTGTCAAAATAATAATTAAAAGAGTTATATAGACCTCAGGTCCATAGACCTGCAGAACCCTTGCTCTGAGGTCAATAACATTCTCATTGCAAAGTGAGTCCACTCAGAGCTCTAATCTTTAGGCCATGGTGATCACTAGCAGGTTATTACCCTCTCTGACTTCCACTTCTTGTTCAGAGGAAGCCCATATAGAGAGGTGGTGAGCCAACCGGTCAAAGTTCTCTTGCTATTCTACTGAGAACCTGAGCATAAAGCAAGGCTTTTCAGCATAGAATCAGCCTCATGTTCCCTCCAGCTCAGGATTCATTCTAGTCTTGGGACCGAGGCAGACATTCATAGCATAGAATCAGAGAGCTTCATGGGACCACAGAGTCCACCCAGTCCAACTCGTGCCTAATCAAAACATCCCCGACAAGTGGTTGACCAGCCATCTTTAGCTCAAAGACCCCTAGTGAGAGGGAGCCCATTAATAAGAGTAATAAGAGCTGGCATGTATAAAATACTTTTTCAAGTTTGTAAAGTACTTGACAAATATCTTATTTGATCTTTGCAATAATAGGGAGGTGAGTGCTATTATTATCCCAACTTTACAGGTTAGGAAACTAAGGCAGATGGGATTAAATGACTTGTCCAGGATCCAACAGCTAGAAAATTCCTGATGCTAACTTTGAACTCAGATCTTCCTGACTCCAGGTCCAACTATCCATTGTGCAGCCTAGCTGCCTAGGTGTCATTACTTCCCAAGGCAGCTCCTTGTGACTTTGGACAGCTCTGATGGTTAGGATGGATCTTATTACATCAAACCTAAATTCCCTTCTCTTTAATTTCTCCTCCTTGTTCAACTCTCCAGGGTTGCACAGAACAAATATAATTGGTCTTCTGTGTAACAGGCCTCCAGATATTTGCAGACAGCTGTCCTATCTTCTCTTCTCCATGCAAAATATCCATAGGTCCTTCAATGAATATGTTTGTAGCGCGTGATTCAGACCACTCATTATTTTGGTCACTTTCTTGTGGGTGACCTCCAGCTTCTGTATGCCCTTATTAAAAGAGATTTCTAGAACTGAACATACAGATTTGACATTTAAGCCTGAGTACAGTAGGGCTGTTCCCTCCCACTTAAAAGACATTAGGCCTCAGCCTTTCTGGCCACCTTGTCCAACTGACTCAGATTGAATTTTCAGCCATTAAAATTTCCAGGTGTTCACACCTATCAGATTGGCTAACATGATAAAACAGGAAAATTATAAATGCTGGAGAAGTTGTGGGAAAATTGGAACACTAATGCATTGTTGGTGGAGTGGTGAACTGATCCAACAATTTTGGAGAGCAATTTGGAATTATGCCCAAAAGGTTATAAAAATATGCATATCTTTTGAGCTAGCAATACCTCTTCTAGGTATGTATCCCAAAGAGATCATAAAAATGGGAAAAGGACCCACATGTACAAAAATATTCATAGCAGCTCTTTTTGTGGTGGCCAATAATTAGAAATTGAGGGGATGCCCATCAATTGGGGAATGGCTGAATAAGTTGTGGTATATGAATGTAATGGAATACTATGGTGCTATAAGAAATTAGTTTTTTTTTGTTTTGTTTCCTCTTTCTCATGGTTCATTCCATTGGTTATAATTCTTCTTTACAACATGACTAATGTGAAAATATACTTAATATAAATGTATTCATAGAGCCTATATCAGATTGTACACCGTCTTGGGGAGGAGGGAGGAGAGGGAGGGAGAGAAAATTTAAAACTCAAAAGATTGTAGAACTGAATGTTGAAAACTAAAAATAAATAAATTAATAAAAAAAGATTCCAGATGTTTTTCACAGAAACCATTATCTAGCCATGCTTCTTCCATCCTGGAATTGTGAAGTTGATTTTTTTGAGATCCAAGTGTAGAACTTTAGATTTATCCTGAATAAAACCATAAAATCCATCTTACTACTTCTTCTTCCTCCTCTTCCTCTTCTCTTCTTTTTCTCCTCCTCCTCCTCTTCCTCCTTTTTCTTCTTCTCCTCCTCCTCCTCCTCTTCCTCTTCCTCCTCCTCCTCCTTTTCCTCCTCCCCCTCCTCTTCTTCCATCTTCTTCTTCTAAGAAAATTTTTACCAGGCACTGGTTGCCTTGCCCATGTCTGCCTGGGAGAGCTTCCTGGATTCCCTTAATATCCCTTCCATTGAGCATTCTCTCTGGGCACCTATAATTGCCTTGCTTTAACTCATACATTCTCCATTTTGCTAACTCTCAATCCAGCCACATGCAGCTGCCTAATGCCCTGGGACAATACCTATAGACAATGATAAACTACCTGAATTCATTCCTTAGAGGTTAACCTATTCACACTCTATCATTCTCTTCCTATCCCAGTGATTTTGAACCTTAGCCACCATTGTTCAAACTCTCTTCTTTGTCCCCCACTGAATGTTCCCTTATTCCCATCTACCTCTCCCAATGTCCCATTCTAAAGCTATCTATCCCATTTGCTGTATTTTCTGGACTCCTGGTCAATAGGTATCAAGCTAGTTCCTGTGCCAACCAGTTGTGGGATCAGACGGTCCTGTGAGTGACTGATGTACTTCCAGCCTGAGTGAAATAGGGAGATCGAAACTCCAAAACAAAAAAAAAAAAACAATTTACATATACAGCCCGTACCCTGATGATTCTTCTAAATAATGTGAGAAAGCTCCCCAGGCTTCAAGCTGTAAAGATAGATGCAAACTCCTCAATGTATCATCCTGGCAGCATGGGAATGAAGTCTTCAGGAGGGGACTATCAGAGGGATGTGGCCTAGAGAAGACAAATTTTCTCATTTCAAAGGATATGGTTATCCTTTTTATTGAAGTACTCAATCTGGCTGCCTTTCAAAAAAGATAATTGCTGAGACTTGAAATGTCAACTCTCAGAGGGTAAGAAACAGGCTAGGACAAAGTATCATACTTCAGAAAGAAGCAAGCTACCTCCTCCCAACCCTATGAATGACACCTGAACATAGTTTCTTATGAAGGAAGAAAGAGAAGAAGGAGGAGAAGGAAAAGGAGGAGAAAGAGGAGGAGGAAGAGGAGGAGGAGGAAGAGGAGGAGGAGGAAGAGGAGGAGAAGAAGGATGATGAGGAGAAAGAGAAGAACAAAAAGAAGGGAAAGGTGTAAGGAAAGAAGGAGTGGGAGGGGAGAGAGGAAGAAGAGAAGGAGGAGGAGGAGAAGAAGAATGAGAAGAAAAATAAAGGAAAGAAAGAGGGGAAGGAAGAGGAGGGTAGAGAAGAGGAAGAGGAGGAGGAGAACAAGAAGGAGGAGAAGGAAAGGGAAGATTAGTGGAGGGGAGGGGAAGGAGGAGGAGGAGGAGAAAGAAAGGAAGAGGAAGAAGAAAGAAAAAGATAGAAAGAGAAAGAAAGGAAGGAAGAAGAGGAAAAAAGAGATGCTGAAGCTAGGAGTTTGATTGCAGGAGAGAATGAAATCCCTCTGTTTGATATGTAAACATTAGCCTTTTGCCCCGCCTTTTTTTCACCCACAACAACATCACCTGTCCTTAAATTTGAGATTTGCCCCAAAGTGAATCGGGCTATCTTGAGAGACAGTAAGTATAATGGGAATCTCAATCAGTTCTGAATCCTACCCCTTTGGGGGCTTAATATGTAGGCTAATATTTACATTACTCTCCCTTGCAGTACCTTCCCTACCCATACAGCAACAAGAACATTAAATTAAATAGTAAAGAATTTAACTGAAGAGCAAAATAAACAAAAAGGGAAAATGAAACAATGGAATCATCCTCAGCATCCCCCAATACACAAATGGGTACAGTCTTGTACAGAACCACAGAGTTACATGCCAATGGGAAAGGGGGCATGGAGGGGAAGGATGGGAAGGAACATGCTTTGAAATGGGGAAAGGTTGCAACAACATACCTCGCCATGTAGAGGGAAAAACCCTCCCACCTGAATCTGTATGAATCCATTACTTGTAGTTCTTTTGCATGATTCAGACACTCTACTGCTTTTTCTCTTCCAAACCACATCCACTCCAGTTGAAGCTGGGAAGCCCGCCTTATGCTGCTGTTCCCCAGTCTTCTTTGATAGTCTCTCACTGCTCTTCAGGCTTCTTAAGCTACTTATGACTGCTTCTCTTGACTTGGGGAACTGTCATGGCACTTTAGAGTGGGTCTTTAGGAGTCACATGCTATCAGCTAGCAAACCCAACTTAGATCTGTCATTTAACTGACTTTTATTCTCCTCCCAGGAGGAACTGGGAGGGCCGTTCACGTAGTCTCCAATTTGCCCCTGTTGCTACAGAAGGTCTTTAGACTTCATTTTTTTTTCAAAAATTAGTTTTTTTTATGTTATCGAGCATTTATTTTTCCTCCCTCCTGCCCCCACTGAAAAAAGAAAGAGAAAAGCCCTTGTAACAAATAAGCGTAGTCAAGTAAAACAAATTCCATATTGTCTACGTGCAAAACTGTGTCTCCATTCTGAACATCTATCACCTCTCTTTCAGGAGATCAGTAGCACGCTTCATCTGTAATACTTCAAAAGTGATCATGTTTACAATGATCGTATAGTGTAAAGTGTTGTCCTAGTTCTTCCCCTTTTACTCTACATCAGTCCATAAAAGTCTTCCTAGTTTTCTCTGTTGCTATCTCTTTATTCATTTCATACAGAACCATTGCATCCATATACCATGATTTGTTCAGCAATTCCTCTGCTGATGGGCATTCCCTTAGTTACTAATTCTTTGCTACCACAAAAAAGCTGCTATGATGTTTTGTATAATTAGGACCTTTTCCTCTTCCTTTCATCTCTGGGGCATTGGCCTAAAAGTGGTATTACTGGGTCAAAGTTACACACAGCTTAGTAAAATTTTGGGAATAGTTTCAAATTGGTTTCTAGAATGGCTATACCAATTTAAAGCTCTGTTTTCCCAAAGACCCTGCAGTTTTTATTATTTTTCCCTTGGGGGGGTTAAATTTTGCTAATCTCATGTGTTTAGGATGACAGTTGTTTTAATTTGAAGAGCTGCTTTAATGGGTACTTCTTTAACTGAGTGATTTGGAGTATTATTTTTTTCATGTGGCTATAAATAGCTTAGATTTCTTCCCTTGAGAATTATCTGTTCACATCCTTTGACCGTTTACTTCCAGTTGAGTTAGGGTGATTGGATTCCACTCACCTCTTCTCCGCTTTAGGGTACAGGCTGCATGAGACCTCTCACCGTCAACTCTTCCTGCTGAATTTGAGGTTGGGGATAAACCATTCTTGCTGTTTCCATTTGTCTTATTAACTCTTTTCATGCCCTCTTGTAAATAGCCCTGAACTTCTTAGAAGACAGCAAAAAAGTATTAGAAATCCTGGAGGGGAAGTGGCCTTTTTTGGCATTCTTGCTGTCACAGCAAAGAGCTCTATCTCATTTACAGGAAGTTTTCTGTCATAAAAGGTCTCCAAATAAATACTAAATGTTCAGTTGTTGAGAATACTATAGAGGGGATTCAGATTTTATGTATGGGCTAGATTAGGTAGCATAGCAGGTATCCTTAAACTCTAAGAGAGTAAGATTTCTAAAGATTGTCAGTTAACAAACATTTAAGTTCTTCCTTTCATTCTAAGTGCTGGAAATAGGCAAAAACAGTTCCTGCTCTCAAGGAGATCACGGTCTACTTAGTGGGGACACAGCATGACAAAGACTATGTTCAATATACATACGTACATACATATACATATACACAATAAATTAGAGATAATAATAGAGAAAAGGTACTAGGATTAAGCAGGATTATGAAAGGCTTTCTATAGAAGGTATGATTTTCTTTGGATCTTAAGGAAAGCCAGGGGAGATGAGGATAGAGAGAATTCTAGGCATGGAGGAGAACCAATGAAAATGCCCAGAGTTGGGGGATGGAGAATCTTGTTCATGGAACAGCAAGGAGACCAATGTCATAGGATCAAAGAGTATAGGAAGCAGGAGTAAAATGTAAAAAGACTGGAAAGGTAGGAAGAGGCGATGTTACACAGGACTTCAAAAGCTAAATGGATGGTTTTACATTTGGTCCTAGAGATGATAAGGTGCCATTGGAGTTTATTGAATGATATTGTTAGACATGTACTTTAGGAAGGTCAATTTGATAGCTAAATGGAGGATAGGCTGGAGTGGGGAGAGGCTTGGGGCAGGAAGACCAAGCAGCAGGCTATTGCAAGATCATAGGGATGAGGTGAGAGGGACTGAACCTGGGTGGTGTCATTCAAAGGAGAGAAGTTCTGGACTTCCTTCACTGGACATCTTTAAGCAAAGGCTGGATGACCCCTTGTTGGGGAAGTTGTAGGGGGAATTATGGGTCGGGCATATAGGATAGATGATATTATCTGAGTCACCCAACTCTGAAATGATGTGATTCCATGAATGAGGTCTGAGGGAATGAGGAGCATGTGTTAAAATAAAGTTGTTTCCTTGTATAGGCTAAAGACTCACGGCAATGGATTGATCTGAAGTATATGTTAAAAAGGAGAAAGCCCAGCCTGGCTTGGGCATTTTCCCCTTCTCTTTGAAGAATGAGTGGGCAGGAAAGAAAAACAACTGTGTCAATTCTTCCCGGAAAAAAAAGTCACACTTAGCGGCATGGCCTAAACAAAGCCAAATATTTGGGGAAGATGCATTATCCTGTCTTTCAGTTTTTTATGGTAATCACAATAGTACTTTAAGGTTTACAAAGTACTTTCTTTTGTGTCACCCTGTGAAACAGGTAGGACAAGTATTATTATAACCCCTATTTTGAGTAACTGGTGCTCACAGGGGTTAAGTGACCTGCTCAAGGTCATACAGATAATAAGGGTATGAGATAAGACTCAAACCCTAAGTCCCATACATAATATCTACCTCTTATGGTAGAACCAGCAACACTGGTGAGCTGAAAGGTTTCTTTTTCAAGACTCTGACATTTGTTTTCCTGGTCCATCGTTCTATGAATGAAATAATTTTCAGATAGTCCTCAGAATCCTTGGTGCCACATCTTTCCTGTTCATATAGTTATTTGTGAATTTATCAAAGTTAACTCCTTCATCTTTGCATATGCCCCAATACATTCTACCTGGTAGTGCTGCTGGTAATGTTCATAGTGGAGCATTTCCATTGGCTGACCTGTCTGTGCACAAGGAGGTGGTAACTTTGGAGATACTCGTGGCCTGGGGTCAGTATTACCTGTCAAATGGAAATAGGTGAGTACTTATATAGCACCCTGAAAATTGTAGGGATTCACTGAGAATTGGTCTAAATGAATTGACTGACAGCAGTCAAAAAATCAGATAAGATTTTAGGCAACATTAAGAGATGCTTAGTGTTCAGTCTCTATCAGACCATGTCTAGAGTATTTTAACGAGTTTTGAACACAACATTTTAGTAAAGGTGTTGGCATGCATACTAGGTATGTGTACAGGTGGGTGAATAGGACAATGAGAGGCCCAGAGACCATGCTATTTGAGGAGCAATTGAGGCTACCAATTATATAGCACTTTAAGGTTTATGGAATACTTCACATATATTTGATATACTTACGAGATGGGTGTTATAGAATTATCCCCATTTTTCTGACAAGTAAGTTGAGAGGCATCAGAGAGGGCTAGGGTTATAGATATACCAACTGGCAGAGGTGTGATCACCAAGTCCACTGCTCTCTTTTTGTTATTCAGTCTGGAGAAGAGTTTTGTGGGAGACACATTAGTCGTCATCAAATATTCAAAATGTTGTCATGAGGAAGAGGGATTAGGCTTAGCCCCAGAAGTTGCATAAATTCAGACCCCAGTTCAATATGAAGAAAGACTCACCAACATTTAGAGTAATCCGACAGTGGAATGGGCTGCCTTGGGAAGTAGTGCGTTCGAGATCACTGGAGGTCTGCTGGTGGAGGCTGGATGACCACATAACATATAGGTCAGGGCTGTCCAACCTTAGGTTATCTTAGGGCCACATTAAAATAAAATAATTAATCAAGGGCCACACCCAGAATAAAAAATACAGTACACTAATAGAAAGTGGGGGAACTGGCGTCAGCAATATTACAGGCAAAGGCGTGAAGAGCAAAAGCAAAAACACAACAGTATAAAGGTAGGTGCATACTGACTAGTCTACATCTCACAGATGAAACGCATCCCACAGATCTATTGAAAATTGTGTATGATATGTTCCGCCCTTAATACTGCTTAAAAACACCAAAGAAAACTAACATCAATGAAATTATTTATTAGTGATGGAATTTAAAAATCTAATACATATTCCATGCAAATTATTATTTTATTTTTTTTGCTCGTGAAAATTAAAACCCAGAGGCAGGCCACATAAAATCACACTGTGAGTCACATGCAGCCTGTAGGCCATATTTTGGCCAGCCCTGATGTAGGTGGTAGAGCAGATTCCACTTATAGGTCAATGGCCTTGGAACTTCCTTCCAATGCCAAAATTCAGTGATTGTAAGACACTCAATCTGGTCAGGATGGGAATCCTAGGATTTGTTTTTTAAACCCTTGAAAGAAATCAAGTTCAATACCTATGTTTTCTGCTGTCACTATTATAGATGGCATCTTGGGCTGGTGCATCAGAGGACTCATGTGGTAAAGGCATTTCTAACTTCGAATTCTTCTTTGGAAGCATTGATTCCATAGTTAGTGGACCCATGTTCAAATCCTACCTCTAATGTTTACTACCATTGTGACTTTGGGCAAGCCACTTAACCTCTATAGGCTTAATTTCCTCATCTGTAAAGTAAGGGCATTGGACTAGATGACTTCTGAAATCCCTTACAGCTTTGGATCCCATGACCTGATGAAGTCCCTTCTATCTCTAGTACTTCTAGACCTATGATCTTATAATCCTTTTTGTTCCTATAGATGTTACAAGTTAAACCTGGCTCTCCCCACTTTGGGGAACCACAAAGCCAATTTGTACTTCTGGGCTATTTCCAGTCTTGCCATTTTCCCTTTGCTCTCCCAGCATAGGCCATGTCTTATCTTTTTGGTTAATTGACTATGGCAGATTGTGTGCAAGCACCATCCTGTCCAGAGACAACCCACCAATGAATCAGCTTCCTAATCACGACACCCAGCTAATGAAAATGTATGTAATTGATATTTATAACTGCTTGGGAAGGGTTTCTTTTTAGGCTCTAATGGAATCGATCGAAAGAGGGAAATAGGGATGTGTCTGCCGCCTGTGTTTCCTCAGGGTTATTGTGGCTCAGCTGAGGAAAATATATCTTTGCTTTAAATTCACTTCCAATTTTCTCATCATTTGCAGATTTTAATACCATTTCGGAACTAGCCCAATTAGTCTTGTAGCCGGTGTGGTCACCTGACTATCCACTGTCTGACCAATTATCTGGATCTTCTACTCCCTGAATGCCAATCAGTTTCAACACTAAGGAAAGAGAACTGGCCGTTTCCAAAGGACTGTCTAAGCCTTGAGGACTTTCCCCTAGAGAAGGTTTGGGACAATGATACATCTCACAAGGAACCCTAGGGCCCTTGGGGGAGTATAGGGTCAAATATCTAGAGTAGGAAGGGACCAAGAAGGCTATGTAGTCCAATATCCTCACTTTGTAGGTGAGGAAACTGAGGGACAAGTGTCATGAGTGCTTAGCCTAAGATCACAGGGATAATAAATAGCAGTTAGGATTTGAACTCAGGTTCTGTGAGGATTTGGAAAGTCCAGAGTTCAGAATATGAAGCAAGATGGAAGTAGGCAGGTAGGAGAAAGTGGAGTCCAGCCACATTCCCCCACACTTATCTCTCCTTCTGCCTCCCACCCAGCTCAAGTAAATTAATCAAGGGCAGGGTGGGACTACAAGGAGTCAAGAATAGCTCCTTGGCATGCATTAGGGAATCTAGTCCTGATTTCATAATCCTACTTCCTCCTTATAGCCAGTCTTTTTATAGCACTTTAAAATTACAAAACGCTTTTTATACTTAGAACCCCACAACAATCCTGGAAGGTAAGGGGAATTATCATTGTATAGATCAATAAACTGAATTTCATGGCCACACAGCTAGTAAATGTCAGAGGCAGCATATAGAACTGCTACTACACACCATGCTACTATAAAGCAAGTACATGGAATCCTAGGAGAATGGATGAAGAATAAGAAGGGTTTTGAGAGGGTTCTGTTCCAACCCCTTCATTTCAAAGATGAGGACACCAAGGCCTAGAGAAGCTAAATGACTTAGTCTGGCGCTTCTGAGTTCCAGTCCCTGATCTACCACTCTTTGGCAAGTGTATGTTCTGGACGAGTCATAGTATGAAAATCAAGAGCTGGAAGGGACCTTGGTGGTCATCTTGTTTGATCCTTTTTTCTTAAAGAGGAAAAAACTGAGGCCCAAAGAATAACCATAAGACTTTATTTTCTAGAGTATCTATATTTTCATATGAAACTCTTCAAGATGGAAAATAGTGTATTGGATCCCCAAAGAACAGCTGCTACTTTCAGATTCTGAGGGTAATCTGGTGGGTGGCTATTTATGACACTGAAATTCCTGGGTCCCCACCAATGTGTTTCCATGAGCAATGAACAAAGCCTTTAGAATTAGTTATCTTTTAAGGAAATGTCCTTGCTAAGATGGTATAACAAGAACATTTGCTACAGATTTAGACATAAAGGTGATATCATAAACAAATTAGCGGAACTTGGAAAATTTTACCTGTCAGATCTATGGATAAGTTAATAATTTATGACCGAGGATGAAATAAGAGAGAATTACAGGATATAAAATGGATAATTTAATTATATTAAATTAAAAAATATATTTTTCTCAAACAAAATCAGTGCAGACAGGATTGGAATGAAATCAGGACACTGAGGAAAAAAAAAGTTTATAGTCAATTTCTCTAATAAAGGCCTCATTTCTCAAATACATAGAGAACTGAGTCAAATTTATAAGAATATAAGTCATTCCCCAGTCGAAAAATAGTCAAAGGATATGAACAGGCAGTTTTTGAAAGAAGAAATCGAAGCTATCTATAGTCATATTAAAAATGTTCTAAATCACTGCTAATTAGAGAAATCCAAATTCAAATAACTCTTATGTACCACTTCATACCTATCAGATTGGCTAATAAGACAGGAAAGGAAAATATCAAATGCTAGAGGGGATGTGGAAAAACTGGAACACTAATGCACTGTTGGTGGTGTTTGTGAACTGATCCAACCATTCTGTAGAGCAATTTGGAGCTATATCCAAAGGTCTATAAAACTGTGCATACCCTTTGACCCAGCAATACCACTTCTAGGTCTGTATCCCAAAGAGATCAAAGAAAAAGGAAAAGTACCTATATTTACAAAAATACTTATAGCAGCTCTTTTTGTGGTAGCAAAGAATTAGAAGTTGAGGGGATGCCCATCAATTGAGTGATGGCTGAACAAATTGTGGTATGTGATTGTGGGTAGAATACTGTTGTAGTATAAGAAATGATGAACAAGAGTCAGAAAATCCTGGAAATAGTTATATGAACTGATACAAAGTGAAGTAAGAAAAACTAGGAAAACACTCTACAATGTAACAGCAATATTTGTATGATGATCAATTATGAATGATTTAGCTATTCTCAGCAATACAACGATCCAAGACAATTTCAAAGGACTTATCATGAAAAAAATACCATCCATTTCCAGAGAGAGAACTTATGGAGTCTTAATATGGATTAAAGCATGCTTTTTAAACTTTTTTTTTCCTTTTTCTTTTTAGTCGGTGTTTTGTGACATGGATAATATGGAAATGTTTTGCATGACTGCACATGTATAATCTATATCAAATTGCTTGCCTTCCCAAAGGAGAGAAGGAAAGAGGGGATTTTAAACTCAAATTTTTTATTAAAAAAGAATGTTAAATTGCTTTTTACATGTAATTGAGAAAAAATAAAAGAAAAAATTAAATGCTAAAAAAATGATGCAAAATATCCTCCTTTTCCCCCTCCTCCTTTCCCCAAACCTGAAGAAAATTTTCTCACAAATACATGTATATATACACACATGTATACATATATGTGTGTATATATATATATACATACATACATACATATACATATATATATGTCCATGGGCTCAAAGTGAAGGCACACATGTGACCATCTAACAATATCTGGTCCTGGAAGTTCTTTCTTCCTTTATAAAGTCCAATTTCAGGTCCCCTTGGGTCCAGGCTCTCTGATTAAGGAGTTGTGCTGTGGAGACCCCAATATCTGCTCTTTTCTTGAGTTGATTAATGATACCTCTCTTTGCCATGAGGGTTGAAGCTCCCTGAATCTGTCTCCTTCCTTGGTTGACTGTCTTTCTCCCTTCATTTCTGTCTTCAGTACAACTCTCTACTCCCGTGAAGACATTTCCCCTGTCACTGGCCACTGCTGCTCTGGGGGCACTTTGGCTTGTGCCACTGTTCCCCTAGTATCTCTGGACCTTTTCTAACCTACCAGTTGACCCTCTGTCCTAGAAGCATCCATGATGGGAAATTTATTTGCCTAAGTAGATCCATCTATGGTAGAATATTTATTTGCCTAAGAAAAGGAAAGAAGAAAATAACAAGAGAAAAGAACAAAAGAGGAAATGGTGACTCTGTGCTCACAACCATGTGAAGGCTCAGTAGGAAACAGGACAATTATCCCTTTTCCACCTGAGCCTTTTGCCCAGGCTGAAATATTCAATAGGCTTCACAATGAGAGAGAGAGAGAGAGAGAGAGAGAGAGAGAGAGAGAGAGAGAGAGATGGAGAGACAGTGAGAGAGACAGAGAGAGAGAGAGAGAGAGATCAGGAAACTTGCTTTTATATGTTCCCTGAGTCATCAGTTCTCTTGGCTAAGGAGTCACTTAGATGACTCTAAAGGTACAAACTCCTCACCCCTACCTCCCAAGCTCCCAAGGGCTACCCTGGAATCAGGCTGGTAATAACTACATATGTTCTAAGGAATGACCTCTACTTGCTAGATGCTTACACAGAGATGAGGAAGTTAACTACTAGAGAGGTAAAGCAATTTAGCCATGTAGAGTCTTAGGGGCACTGACAGAATTTGAACCCAGGTCCTCTGGATTCAAATCCAGGCCTCTTTTCCACCCTACCCCACTTTCTCTTTCTCTCATGGGCCAGAAGTTGCACCTTGCCCTTTTGACCCTGCCAACTAGCCTTGGATGTTCCCACCTTGGTGGCGAAAATGGAGAGGACATAGCAAGCTCTGGCCATGACAACCACCAAGAAAACACAACCTCCAGGAAGTCACACTTCCTTAGTGGTGATGCTGCATGTGCTCATCATTTCCAAAACCTTCAAACAGAAGAGCTCAGCTGAGGAGGCTTCCAGCTGCTTCTCTCCTGTGACTCGATTTCTGTTTTCCTGCTCTCCCCTCCCTTATTTTTACTCAAATGCAACGTTGCATAACCTTTCAGCCACAAGCGTCCCTGAACAACTAAGGAGATGTTAGTTCTTTGTGGCAGGCTGGCCAATGAGGCTTGGTCCAGAGGGCACAGCTATTTGGGTGAATTTCAGCTTGTCATAAGATCCTTTGGAGACACTTCCCCTTTTCCCACTGTTATTTCATAGGGACCCTATATAAATGGTAAAATAATGATAAGAATAGCCTGCACGTGGGTTTGAGGAGGAAGAAAAACCCTAAGAAATGAGAGACAGTGGATATCCATAGAGGCTGTAGAGAGATGGCCCATAGCTTTCCACCCCAGCCATGAGAAAGCATCCTCTTTGTGCCAGGATTTCATTTTCAATCCCCAAGAAAGATCTTCAGTTTCTCTTAGCGGGAAGAAGCCTGGGGTGGACACATAAAGAAAGTCTAAGCTCTCCTCTCTGTGGTCGATGTGTCATACTTTGGTCACCTCCATGGACTGTATGCGGTCCTCTCTCTCTTCAGGCCACTCTGGGAAAGCAGGGGTGAAACCTGTGTTGGTGGGTTTGAGGCAACAATGATTTAAGTGTTTGCTTCAGGGAGAAAGATTAAGTGCCCACACAAACAAGGCGATGTGGTCAGGCCCTGAAAAGTTCCTGTAAATACCAGCCTGCAATTGCGTATTTCTTCTCTCCCATGACTTCCTGATCCTCTGGTCCTCACCTCACAATCCAGGCAGTGATCTCCCAAGCAGCCTCTTACCATCAGCTCTAAGCAAAGAGAACATCTCATGGGCTGTTTGCTAACAAAGATAATCCAGGAGAGAAAAGCAGGCTCACCTGGGAGGCTGTTGGGTAGGAACTACTCTATCTAATGCCAAACCAAGAACGCTCAGGGCCTAGCAGGGGTGCGGAACCTGTAGGCCCTCTAGGTCCTCAGTGTGGCTCTTTGAATCCAAACTTCACAGAACAAATCCCTTTAATAAAAGAATTTGTTCTGTAAAACTTGGACTCAGTCAAAAGGCCACACCCAGGGACCTAGAAGGCCACATGTGGCCTCAAGGCTGCAGGTTCCCCACCCCTGGAGGGTCTAGCTCTCCTTCTTAGAAATACTTTGCCTATTCCTTTCCCAACTTTAAATAATTTTCCTAACAGTTCCCATTTCTATAATGCTTTTTAAATAATGCTTCTGTATTAAGAATAATACTTCTATATTGAACACGTATTCTCTTCCTGCTTCTTGTATATCATGTGGAAGCTTTGGTGCTGCTTCTAGTGATGGGATGACTCAATTCTAGAATGCTTTACAAAGCTCCATGAGGTAAGTGGCACAGGTATTCTTACAAATTTTATAGATGGGGAAACTGAGGCCCATAGAAGTTAAGGGCTTTGCCCTTCATCACAAAGCTAATAAACATTGTTGCTAGAATTCAAACCTACTCCTAACACCAAGTCCAATATTGTTACCCCTATGGTTGACTCCCTGCATTTGGCCTAGAGCATCACATAGCTGAATGTGGGTAACTCATACTGTAGGGCTTTCCAATTCAATCTATTGCTTTATACATGACAATTCAATTCAACAAGCATTTATTAAGTGCTTACTGTTTGCCAGGGACTCTAATAGGAATTGAGGATAGGGATGGACCGTGTTTTGACTGGTATACGGAATTCCCAAATGGGGAAAATACCTGTGCCAATGATGTTTGGCACCTTCTCTGCAACTTAGAGTCTTGGAGAGATGCCTAGAGTACTGAGCACTACAGAACTCAATTCCTAAGCCTCACATAGTAGGTATGTGTTATACCTACTGTGTTATGGTCTTACTATGGTCAAGATTCTATCCACGTCACCATGCTACCTCTCTGAAGACACAAAGTCTGGCGACATAGAGATTCAAAGAAAAAATTAAAAAACATTTTTGCCTCCTAAGAACTTACATTCTTTGGGAAAGAAGTGCATAGATAATTAAAAATCATATATATATATATATATATATATATATATATATACACATATATACATATGTGTGTGTGTGTGTGTGTGTGTATTATCTACCTATCTATTTGGTATATAGATGGGTAACCCTAACAACTGAAGGAATCAGAAAGCCCTTTTGTAGAAGGTGGTTCTTGATCTGAGCCTTAAATGGAGTTTCCTAGAGCTGGAGAGAAGGGTGGTGGTGTAATTCCAGGCATAAGAGATAGCCTATTCAAAGGTAAATGTAATCAACAGACACATTGTTAGAAAATTTTTTTAGGAGAAACAAAATCCCCTCTGGGATCTATTATGTTTATTGCATCTTTTCCTTTTGATGTTCATGCAAATACTTAATCATCATATGGCTTCAAAGGTTATGGATCAGTTTCCAATAATAAGTTACCAGGTGGTTATTCAAGTTTTCAGATTTTGCCATTGTCATTCAGGAATCAGAAGAAGTGCAAACCAAGACTATGGAAAAGCTTTGGTCCAACTTGGAGACTCCTGATTCTTAGTTCGCACCACAGATCAGCCTTCTTATTCAATAAAGTCAACATGGAAATAACAAACAAGGAAAGGTTTCCAGTGGAAATGCAACCATGCTTTTTCATGGAGCAGGCACATACATTCTTTGCCTGTTTCTGATGTATCATATGGAGGTTTTGATGCTGCTTTTGGCCACATGGTTGACTCATTGCTGAGAGGATTTGGTGTTTTAATATGATACAATAATTAAGATTCTCCTGAGTGGTTCCTTGGTTGCTCCCTCTGCCCTATGACAGCAGCAGATTATAGGATGCTGCATTTGTTAAAAGGACAGTTTGGCTACCTCTTTCTTGGCTGTGTCTTGCAAGGTAGAATCATGTGATTCTAGTGAGAGGTGGGGAAGGACAATCCTTCTCTACTTTGGTATTATGGAAACCCCTTCTCTGCTACCTAAGTGGAATATGAACTCAACTAGACAGGCTTGAGCTGCAGAAATCTTGATCACCTTTGTCCTTTTTGTGTTTTGTGCTAGAGATGATGTAATGAATTCCAACATGTCCAAATGTCCTTCAATACCTCTGAGGCAGTGGCTACAGCATCCTTGGAGTTATAGTGACCAACAGCAGTGAAAGCTTCTATATCAGAGAGATCAGCCTCCAGAAGGAAGATCAAACTTGAATCTTGGATTGGCTCTTAGTCCTTAGGAGAAATGTGAAATACATAATTAGCAACATTGTAAAATCATTTTATGCTTCAAAGAGGATTAAAATGCAGACCTCCCAAAAGATCATAATTTTAACATACTTTAACGTAAAAGACCACTGAAGAAAATACTACCTTAAAAATTAGATTGGAGCAAGTGAAAGCTAATGACTTTATGAGAAATCAAGATATTATAAAACAGAACCAAAGGAATGAAAAAGTGGAAGACAATTTGAAATATCTCATTGGAAAAACCACTGACCTGGAAAATAGATCCAGGAGAGATAATTTAAAAATCATATTCCAAGCCTTTCGATCCCTTAATGTAGAAGCTGCTAGATCTTGTATTATTCTGATTGTGTTTCCACAATACTCAAATTGTTTCTTTCTGGCTTCTGGCAGTATTTTCTCCTTGATCTGGGAGCTCTGGAATTTGGCGACAATATTCTTAGGAGTTTTCTTTCTGGGGATCTTTTTCAGGAGGTGATCGTTGGATTCTTTCAATTTCTACTTTACCTTCTGGCTCTAGAATATCAGGGCAGTTCTCCTTAATAATTTCTTGAAAGATGGTATCTAGGCTCTTTTTTTGATCATGGCTTTCAGGTAGTCCAATAATTTTTAAGGAGGTCTTTTGGACCTCCTTTTCCATTTGCGTAATTCTGCCTTTCAAGGCATTCTTCTCCCCATTGGCTTTTTGGAGTTCTTTTGCCATTTGAGTTAGTCTATTTTTTAAGGTGTTGTTTTCTTCAATATTTTTTTGGATCTCCTTTAGTAAGTCATTGACTTCTTTTTCATAGTTTTCTCACATCATTCTCATTTCTCTTCCCAATTTTTCCTCTATGTCTCTGACTTGCTTTTTCAAATACTTTTTGAGCTCTTCCATGGCCTGAGAGCAGTTCATGTTTTTCTTGGAGGCTTTTGATGTAGGATCTTTGACTTTGTTAACTTCTTCCATCTGTATGTTTTGGTCTTCTTTGTCACCAAAGAAAGATTCCAAAGTCTGAGTATGAATCTGAGTCTGTTTTTGCTGCCTGGCCATGTTCCCAGCCAACTACTTGACCCTTGAGTTTTTCATCGGGGTATGACTGCTTGTAGAGTAGAGAGTACTTTGTTCCAGGCTTGAGGGGATGCACTGTTGTTTTCAGAGCTATTTCTATGCAGCAAGCTCTGCCACACCAGTGCTGCTCCTCCCCCAAGAACTGCCAACCCGGACCTGACTCAGATCTTAAGCAGGCTCTGCACTCCTGCTCTGATCCGCCACCTAATTCCTCCCACCAGGTGGGACTGGGGCTGGAATCAACTGCAGCTGTAGTTCTGTAGCTGCACCACCCCTGCTGCCCCTGGGGTGGTGGCTGAACTGAGAACTTCTTTCACTCTGTCCCTGAAGCTTTTCTCACTAACCTTCTGTGTTGTCTTTGGTGTTCGTGGGTTGAGAAGTCTGGTAACTACCACATCTCACTGATTCAGGATGCTAGGGCCTATTTCTCCAGACTCCCGGTCTGGTTGGTCCAGGCACAGCTCACGCTGGGCTCTGTTCTACTCTGCTCCCAGTTGTGTGTAATAGACCTTACCCAGCAACCATCCAGGCTGTCCTGGGCTGGAGCCCTGCTTCCCTCTGCTATTTTGTGGGTTCTGCAGTTCTAGAATTTGTTCAGAGCCATTTTTATAGGTTTTTGGATGGATCTGGCGGGGGGAGCTTACGCAAGTCCCTGCTTTCCAGCCGCTATCTTGGCTCTGCCCCCAAAATATGGATTTTCAATAAAATGAGGACTTTCAAGCTTTCTCAGTGAAAAGACAAGAGATGAATAGAAAATTTGACTTTCAAATACAAGAATCAAGAGAAGCATGAAAAGGTAAACAAGAAAGAGAAATCACAATGGACTTACTAAAGGTGAACTGGTTCTTTTTTTTTTACATTCCTACGTGGAAGGATGATGTGTATGATTCATGAGACCTCAGTATTAGGGTAGCTGAAGGGAATATACAAATATAATATATCTATATATATCTATATATATATATAATATGTGTGTGCATGTGTGTGCGTGTGTATGTGTGTGTGTTTGTGTGTGTGTGTGTATAGACAGAAGGCATAGGGTGATTTGAATACGAAGGGATGATATCTAAAAAAATTAAAATTAAGGGATGAGAGAGGAATATATTGAGAGAGGGAGAAAGGGAGAGATAGAATGGGGTAAATTATCTCATGTAAAAGTGGCAAGAAATAGCTGTTCTGTTGGGAGGGAAGAGGTGGCAGGTGAGGAGAAATGAGTGAATCTTGCTCTTTTTGGCATTGACCTGAGGAAGGAATAACATACACATTCAATTGGGTATCTTACCCCACAGGAAAGAAGGAGGAAGGAGATAAAAAAGGGGGGATGATAGAAGGGAGGGCAGATGGAGGAGGAGGTAATCAAAAGCAAATACTTTTGAAAAGGGACAGGGTCAAGGGAGAAAATTGGATAAAGAGGGATAGGATAGGAAGGAGCAAAATATAGTTAGTCTTTCACAACATGAGCATTGTGGAAGGGTTTTGCATAACAATACACATGTGGCCTATGTTGAATTGTTTGCCTTCTTAGGCAGGGTGTGTGGGGAGGCATGAGGGGAGAGGATTTGGAACTCAAAGTTTTAAAAGAAGATGTCCAAAAAAAAAGTTTTTGCATGCAACTAGGAAATAAGATCATCAGGCAATGGGAGATAAAACTCTATCTTGCCCTACAAGAAAGTAAGGGAAAAGGGGATGGAGGGGAATGGGGTGACAGAAGGGAGGGCTGACTGGAGAATGGGGCAATCAGAATATATGCCATCTTGGAGTGGGGTGGAGGGTAGAAATGCGGAGAAAATTTGTAATTCAAACTCTTGTGAAAATTAATGCTGAAAACTAAAAATATTAAATAAATAAATAATGATAAAAAAAGAAAAAAAAAAGAAAAGACAAGTAGCCCTTTTCACTGGGGATGGACAGACCAAGAACTGAACCCAATCTAAGAACTGAATTCCTATATACAAAATAGAGAGTTTTACATGACTCCAGTCCCTCCAAGCCTGTGATTTCTCTATGATAGAGAAGTAAAAAATGTGAGATAATAACTTTTGATAACTACAAACTGTCATATCCTTTGCACCTACTAAGGTTTTCTTGATAGAGGGAGTAGTTTGGTGATATAATGTCACAGTTTCCATTGAACCTGTAGGTTGGAATAATCTGTTAAATCTAATATAATGAAATTTAATGTAGATAAATGCAAGGTTCTATATCTATGTTCAAAGATTTAACCATACAGGTAAGGATTAGGAAGGCATGTTTTTGTGTTTTATGTTTTTTGGGGAGAAAAGAGTTGTGAGAGTTTTAAGTGACACAAGTCCAACATGAGACAATAGTGTAGCATTCAATTCAATATGAGTCAACAAGCATTTGTTAAGTACATGCTATGTGCAAGGAAGATTGCATTCCTAGAAATGCAGCATTTCCCAAAAGTCTTAGAAAAGGTTTTTTTGAACTAAACGACTTAAAAGCTTTAAGAGTTTTATCAAGCTTTAGTAGTATAAAACTGCACTGAGACTTTTGGGACACCCAGTCTAGTGTCTGTAAAGAGAGGAGTAATTACTGTGGAAGGGTTTTACATAATGATCCTCATGTGGCCTATGTTGACTTGCTTGCCTTCTTAGGGAGGGTGGGCGGGGAGGGAAGAGGGGAGAGAATTTGGAACTCAAAGTTTTAAAAACAGACGTTCAAAAACAAAAAAAAAAGTTTTTGCATGCAACTAGGAAATAAGATACACAGGCAATGGGGCGTAGAAATTTATCTTGCCCTACAAGAGAAGGAGGGAAAGGGGGATGGCAGGGGAGTGGGGTGACAGATGGGAGGGCTGACTGGGGAACGGGGCAACCAGAATATATGCTATCTTGGAGTGGGGGGAGGGTAGAAATGAGGAGAAAATTTGTAATTCAAACTTTTGTGAAAATCAATGCTGAAAACTAAATATATTAAATAAATTAAAGAGAGGAGTAATGATCCTATGAGTGTACTATGCCCGGGACAGATCATATCTGAAATATTATATTCAGTTCTGGATTTTCACAGTAAGAAAGAAAGTCGTTGACAAAGTAGAGATCCAGAGATGGTAACCGGCACATCTAGAGACCTGGAGTTTGATGGCATATGAAGGCAGATTGAAGGAAGTGGGGATGCATTGCCCAGGGAAGAAAAGACAAGGAAGAACATATTCTTCCCTTTAAGGATTTGAAAGGTAGATGTGTCTAAATGGTAATAGACTTGCATGGCTTTGGCTTAGAGGGCAGAATTCCAAGCTATGCTTAGACATTGTAAAGAGGAAAATTTAAACTCCATTGGCAGGGAGAAAAATCTTCTCCACAATTAGACTTCTCTCTTTTTAAAAAAAAAAAGTATTTTGGGGGGAGATATTTAGAGTCAAGTGACTTGGCCAGGGTCACATAGCAGGTAAGTACCTGAAGCTGGATTTGAACTCAGATCCTCCTAACTCCACAGCTGGTGCTCTATCCATTGTACCACCTCGTTGCCTAAATTAGGCTTCTCCAGACGTGAAATGAGCTGCTTTGAAAGGGAGTGAGTTCCTATCACTGAAGGTTTTCAGGCAGAGGCTAAATAAACTTATTGAGTACATTATTGGGGGGATTCTTTCATATCAGATGACCAATAAGGTCCCTTTCAACTATAAATTCTGTGATTCTGTGAACCTCAGGTTCACAAACAAAAACCAACATTCTCTTCAAAATAATTGTCTTGGAAAGCCATGTGTCCCTAAGGAACTAAAATTGTAGATGATCCAAAATGTAAGAGATATAAAAAAGTATTGGACTTGAAATCAAAGGACCTGGGTTCAATTTTTTTTAAATGCCTCTACTATTTACTGTAGGCAGCTAGGTGGCATACTGATTAGAGTGCTGGTTCTAGAGTCAGGAAGACTCCTTTTCTTGGGTCCAAATCTGGCCTCAGACAATTACCAGCTGTGTGACCCTGGCCAAGTCACTTCACCTTGTTTGCCTCAGTTTCCTCCTCTGTAAAATGAACTGGAGAAGGAAATGGCAAACCATTCCAGTATCTCAGCCAAGAAAACCCCAAATGGAGTGATGGAGAGTTAGAGATGACTGAATCAACATGACAACAAATAATTTACTATATTTAACTCTAAGTCTAGTGCTCTTTAATCTCTCTGTTATATTTTTGGATCATCCTCTATTTGGGTTCCTTTAAGGATTTCTAGTATTCCAATAGTATAGGTCACTTACCTCTCACTGTTAAGTTGAATTTTTTCAATTGTAAAGTGAATGGATTGGATGACCTCTGGGCCCCTTTGATCTCTAAATCTATAATCCTAGGACGTGATCCTCTGATCTATAATCTTAAATTGCAGAGAAGCAAATTTTGGTATAAAAAAGAAAAAATCTGAATGATAATTAGAATTACCCACAGGTAGAATGGGATACCTCAGGAAGGAGTGAATTTCTCATCCCTGGAGCTCTTTAAGTGTGGAGTGGATGACCCTTTGTCAGGGATTCTGTCTCAAGGTTTTCTCTGAACACCATGCCAAAGCCAAACAAATAAACACTTCTAGAGTACTTTATGCCTTACAAAGTGCTTATGTACATTCTTTTATTTGATATGGCACACTCAGAACTGAACACTATTTTCCTAACACATAGCTCTGAGAATATCTTTGCCCTTTGAAGCTTCCCTATTTGGGATTGGCATTCTAGGCTCCACACAATCACACTTCAGTTCGACTTTCCAGGCTTATCTCCAGCATTTAGTTGTTATATTGCACCAAAACTTCTAGTGTTTTGTTTTGTTTTGTTTTTACATGCACTGCTACTCATTCAAGTCTCTACTTTTTTGTATCTTTACAGTTTATTTTTTAACTCAATAACAGGACTTTACACATTTATCATTATTTGGTTTAATCCTTTTATTCTGCCTGTGGTTAGGTCCTTTCTGGGGCAGCTAGGTAGTGAAGTGCATAGAGCACCAGGCCTGGAGTCAAGAAGCGCTGAATCCAAATCTGGCCTCAGACACTTACAGACATGCCTTTATTCTTAACTCTAAGCCCGATGAATCCATCAATACATTTTTATTGAGTGTCTACTATGTGCCAAGTACTGTGCTAGGCAATGGGTATACAAATAAAATAGCAAAGCAGTCACTGCCCTCAAGGAGCTTACACTCTATCAGGGAGAGCCCAGAACTCTTCACTGTGACAAACTGCCTCTCACACAGTAGGCGCTTAATACACGTTTGGTGATTTAAATCTAATGTAATATATTCCTGAATCAAAATGAAGTCGTTGCCTTTCCCATTTGGACAGATGCACAGAATAGAGAGTGACTGGGGGTCTCCCATCCTCAGAGCTCTGAGGACATCCACAGACACCCAGATGCCTTCCTGAAAAACCTTCTGTTGTTCCCCTTCTCACAGCAGGGTGGACGGGAATCAAAGGCAGAAAAAGAGGACAGCACAGGAGGCGTTTATTCCTGAGGTTACTTGTCACAGTGCCACGGGTTTCACAGTCAACTTCCTACACAGAATTATTCTTACTGACCTCAATTTTGGAAGTCTGACTCAGTGGAGATGTAGAGCGTTGTTACCACAGGCAAAGCACTCGATTTCTCAGTGCCTGCCCGCAGTCCCTGCTCCTCCTAACATTTTCATAAATTACTTGGATGAAGATGCTGATGGTGTCCTTAGCATATCTTCTGATAACACAAAAGCAGGAATGGAGAGCTCAAATGGCTGGGCGACAAATTAGAGCCCAAAAAGGGTCTGTTGTTGTTCGATTGTTTCAGACTCTTTGTGACCCCACCTTGGGATTTTCTTGGCAGAAATACTGGAGCTCTTTGCCATTTCCTTCTCCAGCTCATTTTACAGATGAGGAAACTGAGGCAAATAGGGTTAAGTGACGTACCCAGGGTCACACAGCTAGGAATTATATGAGGCCAGATTTGAACTTAGGAAGACGAGTCTTCCTGACTTCAGGCCCAGCGCTCTATTCACTGTGCAACCTAGCTGCCCTGGCACCTACTATGTGCCAGGCACTATGCTAAGTCTCAGAGATAGAAAGAAAGGTAAATGATAGCCCCAGCTCTTAAAGAGCTCCCAGTCTAATGGGGGAGAGATCAGACACATAAATATGTAACAACAAACTATCTACCAGACAAATTGGAAATAATCAACAGAGGGAAGGTGCTAGAAGTAAGAGGGATTGGGAAAGGCTTCCTAGAGAAAGTGGGATTTTAGCTGGGACTTGAAGGAGACATGGAAGCCAGGAGATGAAGATGAGGAGAGAGAGCATCCCAGGCATGGGGGACATAGAGTGAAAATGCCTGAAATTAAGAGATGGAGTGTTGTGTCTGAGGAATAGCCAGGAGGCCAGTGCCAGAAGACTACAGAGCATATAAGAGGAATAAGAAGACTAGAATGGTGTGTGTGTGTGTGTGTGTGTGTGTGTGTGTGTGTGTGGTCGGTTATGAAGAGATTCTAATGCTAAACACAGAAGTTTATATTTGATCCTGAGCTGGGTGCTAGGGCTGCAAAAAATTGTGTGATGTAAAGGCAGGTTCTGATCACAAGGAATCAAATTGGAAATATAGTCCAATCATAAGAGAAAGGGGAATGAGATAAGTGTAAAGGAGAAATGTGGGCCAAGCACTATGAACAATTTGAGGGAGAGATCTGTCTCAGTTGGTGGGGATAGAAAGGTTTTGGAAGGTTTCATGGACAAAGTGACTTCTGAATCAGGTCTTGAAGGAAAGCAGTGACTTCAATGCATGCATATGGAGTTAGGGCAAATCCAGCAGAAACATAGCCACAGGGTTGGGAGAAAGCAGGTTGAAAATGGGTCCCAAGCCAGCCCAGTTTGGCTCAAATGAAGTACGGCCGCAATGAAGAGGAGCAGTGTGAGACAAGCCCGGAGTGTGCGGCTAGTTTATAGAGGCCTTTGAATGCTGGAGTCAGGGCCTTGGAGAGTTTGGTGCAGAGGATTGGCATGACCAAAGCAGCAACACATTAGAAAGATCACTGGTGAAACATAGCCTGGTGAGGGGAGAGACTGGAGGCACAGGTGCCGGCTAGGAGGCTTTCACAATTCTTAAGTGAGAAGAAATGAGAACCTGAGCTAGGAAGATTGCAGGGGGTTTGATGGACGGATCTTGTAAACTAGCTCCTGCTGTCCAACCTCTTCCTTGTTCAACTCTGCACTTTCTCCACCTCCAGGTGGCCCAGTCTTTCTAACGGGGAAAAGCTACAACCAGTCGGAGAAGACATTGGTCTGGCTTGATTTTGAGAGGTGGCGAAGATGCTACACTTTGTGACCGAACAGTGAAAACAACAAAAACCGCAGTCATAAATGTACAAGAGACTTTAGAACTATCTAGAATCAGAGCTTCAAATGGGAGTGTTCATGATTTTCAAAGCAGCTTCACATACCATGTTCCCAGCTATAAAGCGATGCACCCATATGCCCTTGAGCTGGTGGAGAAAAGGCACAGGAGCCACTATTTTAAAGAGATAGATTCATGATGAAATTTCAGGGTTCTTTTTCTGTTTTGCTTATGGAACATTCTTTCCAACCCCACTTTACTGAATGAATGTTGTCCATGTTTATTTCACTTTCCTTTCCCCCTCAGCACTGCTCCCCCACCCAAGGATCACATCCTTCTTTAGAATTTTGTTCATCGATTGCAATAAGCATAGGGAACTAAAGGACTGGACCTTCCTATTGGGCAATGAATGACAAGGCTCACACCATTAACTGGAAACCTGGAGTCTTGGGTCCTTTTTTTTTTTTTGTAACTTTCCATGACCTTTGGGTAAACCTCACTACGCCTCTGTTTCTCTATTTGTAAATGAGAAAGTCAATTCATTCCAGAACCAACCTCATAATGAAAGAATATTTAGAAATCTCCAGGAACTCCCTGATTCTATTATGACTAATTTCACATCATACCATTCTGCTGCCAGATTATGCATTGACAAATAATAAACTGAAATATTCTTTTTTTAGAGAGAAATAGAATGGCATAATGGCTAGTGTAATCATTTGGGAATCAAATAACCCTGGGTTCAATCCTGCCTCTGGCATGTACAATATGTGACTTGACTTCTCAGATCCAGGTGTCTTAATAAGATAATAAATTATTAAAGAGTTGACAATCTCCATCAATGGAAAAAATCAGAGGTTAGGGTAAAAAATATTAGCATGATTATCTATTAAAATCTATTATTAATATTTTTTATTGTTAAGGGAGATAATATAATACAGTACAATGAGCACTAAACTGAGACCAGTGCCCATGACTCCTAGGTTATAGTTTTTTGCTGCTAACAAGCTGTGTAACCTTAGACAAGTCATTTCTTCTCATTTGTATTTGAGTTTCCTTATCTCTAAAATGAATGGCTTGGATTAGAAAGTCTTTAAGGTTTTTTTGAACTCTAGAGTCAGAGTTAAGCTTGAATTCTGACTGAGGTACTTACTACCCATATGCCTGAGTAAATACTGTAATAACTCTTTGGGCCTCAGGTTCCTTATCTGTATAATGGGAGAGTTGGATTTCCAACTCTAAATCTATAATTCTATGATGCTTTGAGCCTGGCAACAGAATGAGGAAGAGATCCTCACCTTCTACGTGGTTGATTGCTTTGAGGGTAGCAGGGGGCAAGTTTGGAAATTATTGTAACAGTATGAGCCTGGCCCCTCCAGATGCTCCATGTTCACAGAGTGAATCTATGGCTGCATTCACGAGGGCTTCAGAATTTGGTTAAACGAATCTTGGCTATTTGAGAGGTTGTGGGTAGTCCAGAAAAGGACAGTACAGTTTTGAAAATGAAAACATTCCTTTGTTAATTGCTCCTGCCCTGGACCTCACCCAGAGCCAGATGTAAGTATGGTATGTCATTTATTGGTTTCAAACTCCCAGGTTTTCTGCAACCCACCTCATCCCTGTGGACCACACCCACCCATCCCTTGCAAGTGTTCATAGGACTCCCACGCAATTCCCCCACACTTGGTATGCCTGCCTGGTAGAGAGAAAGAAAAGCTGTTCCACAGGGCTAAGTTTTTCCACATACCCCTCCACCCAACCGAGTTAAAGCAGCAGATTCTTCTGTTTATATTTCATTCTGCTAACAAAGAACAAACATGACCCCACACTCTCCCCACCACCTACCCTTCCGAAAACTTGTGAGTTAATTTTAGACATGGAGAATAGATCTGGCAATGGCTTCCCACACATGGTTTGTTCCAAGCCAGGCTCCACTACCAACTCAACTTACCCGAAGCAGCCCCAGACTTCCCGAATCAAGACGGGGGGGAAGGAGTGGCTGGAACTTGGCCAGGTCCATGTTCTTTCTGTCTCCCTTTGGAGGAGGAGGGGAACCACCTTCATCTCCTGGGGATACAGGTCAAGTCCAGAGAGAGGCCCTGGGCTCCCTCCTGCTGCCTGACAAGCATACTTGACCACAATGTTTTCAGCACAACAGCCACTATCTACTTTTTCAATCCTCTGCCTGCCATTGTTCTGTTTTTTTACAGCACTTGAAGAATGTCTGGCAGAAGGAACTTGAGTCCCAAACTCAGGGCAGGGGTCTGGTCCCACCACTTAACCTCTCAGATGTTGAGAGAGTTCTTACCCACTGAGGTAATTCCTCCCATTATTCCGAAGTCATGAGGGAGGATGAAGGTTGAACAATAGGGGAAAAAAAGAAATATGCTTTTTATGTAGGAAGCTAGTTTTCCATATAACCCAAGGCAAAAACAGATAGTGTGGGAAAAGGCAAGATTTTTATCTTTAAGGAGGTGAGTGTAGTGGAGGCCCTGAGTTGTCAAAGCTGGATGTCTACATTGACAACACATAAAACGTTAGAGTCCAGCTCTCTGCTTGGCCTTTGTAGATCAAGTCAATCAATGAATCATTTATAAAACAACTACTATGCACCAGGAACAAAGCAGAGTTACCTAAGAATACAAAGATTCATAAAATGAAATGATCCTAGCCCTCAAGAAGCTTGAGTTCTAATGGGGGAGGGGTGAGTGAGTGTGTGTCTGTGTGTGTGTGTGTGTGTGTGTGCATGGCAGCAAGGGGGTACAATGTTTATAGAATACTAGGCCTAGGGTCAGAAAGACCTGAGTTGAAATCCAGGCTCAAACCCTTACTAGCTATGTGATCTTGGGCAAATCTGATTAAATGCCTTGTGATTTGAACTAAGGTAGGGTCTGGCTGGCTGGTGAAAGTGAACATATTGGTAGGGGCCCACAGATTATGGCTATGTGTGGATGCTGACTTAAAGAGGTAGCTTTTCTAGAGGGTGTGTGTGTGTGTGTGTGTGTGTGTGTGTGTATGTGTGTGTGTGTGTGTGTGTGTGTGTGTGTGTGTGTGTGTGTGTGTATGTGGTGGGACGGTCATTTGCTATAGATCCTTACCCCCAAGACCTTTCAATTAGATTATTTCCCTCCTTCTAGTAAATAACACCATCTCCCCCATACTTTCTGGTGGAGGAATATGCATTTTGTCTGTTTCACAACTTGCTCACTTTTAATTATTTAGCTAGGAGGTTGTAATGGATTTGGAATCAGAAGTCTCAACTCTGATACATGGTGAGATCATGTCATCTCTTTTATCCTTAGTTTTTCCATCTATAAAATGGGGCTGATAATACTTGGATCATTTGTGTACATCACAGGCTTTGAAAACAGTTAAGAGTGTTACAGAGATTTGAGATCTTATTACTAGAAAAGGGAAAGGACCCTTTTTCTTCTTTTATGATTAATTCTGGTCAAGCTAGTTTGAAATTTTCTTTCTGAAGAAACTTGCCTTGCCTTTTTATCACTTAAAATCCTAATACAACTTCTATGCCATTAACCATAATTTTCCAGATAACAGCCAGTTTAATTCAGTCATTGTTTCTTCACCACTTGCCAAAGACCATCTAGGTTTCAAGGGCCTAGATTCAAATCCTAATTGTGCCTTTTATTAAGAGGCTTTGGATAAGGTCTCTAGAACCAAGTCTTCAAGGCAGCCAGGGATTTTAAGAGGCAGAGGTTAGGAGGGGCAACATCACAAGCATGGCGGACAGCCATCACCAAGTTGGGACGTGGAGTCATATGTGAAGAACAGCAAGTAGGCCAGTGTGGCTGAACTTTATAGTTTGTGTAAGGGATAAATATGCTATAAAATGAGAAAGGTAAGAAGGGACCAGACTGCAAAGAGCTTCACTTGCCACTTACATTTGATCCTGGACATAATAAGGAGCCATTGGGGTTTATACAGTAGGGAGGTCAACATGATCAGAGCTACACTTCAGGAAAATCACTTTGGCATCTGAGGAGGATTGACTGGTTTGGGGAAAAACTTGAAGCTGGGAGTCCAGTTACAAGGCTGATTAGTTCCCCTCAACTGTACCTGGAAAAGCCCTTCTCTGGGGCTCAGCTTAGGTACAAGCCCCACCATGAAGTTTGCCCTGAATCCTTCCCCCTTCCCTCCCACCTGATATAATCTCCTTCCTTGTTGTTGCTATTGGTCATTCATTCTCAAAGAGGGCCAATGACATCCCAAGGGCAATATCTTGACTTGACCATCCTTAATGTTCTCCTAGAGGACTTACCTAGAGCTGTTGATTGTCTCCATCAGAGCCCACCTTCCATAAGTGTAACTGTTGTTTTCTCCTACAAGACGATAAGCTCTTTGAAGTCAGGGACTGGGTTATCTTTGTCTTTGTAGCGTTAACTCCCAGAATAGTGCCTTGCACATAGACATTTAACAAATGTTTATTGAGCAGAATTGCATTGAATGACCTTTCACTTCGGTTGGGTTAGGCAAGTATAAGGGTTATTATTTCACATTATAGAGACCTAGTACTTTGTTGAGTTGAATTAAGGAGGCAGAAGCACCAAGTTTTCTTACTATTACTGAGGCTACCTCACACAGGTGTGCTGGAGCCAGCTCAAAAGAGCTTGAGAGCCATTTGTTAAATTTTCATGGGGAGCATTTATACTTTGGAAATCAGCAAATGCTACAAATCAGTGCTTGATTTATTGCTTTGTTGATTGTCTAGACTGAAGGAATGATGGAGAAAATGTTAATAATGAATGAAACTTAAAAGTGTATCATGCACACAATTATTTTTTTCTGGAGAGCTCATTGTTAAATACTTATCAGCACATTGCTGCTATCTCCCTTTTCCTGCTCCACGGATGACTGTGCCAGTGTAACCCAATTCAAATTATAGTGTGGACTGGGAACATTTATGTTTCCTAATGGGGACATCCACGTCCTCCAAAACCCCAGATCAGTGACTTTTGGTGGTTTAAGAGGTAAGGAACATCTGATAAAAAGGAGAGAGCCCAGGACTGAGAAGGAGGAGATGGTTAGTTTTTAAGGTTTATGTTTTAAGAAGTAAAGCTGGCTTTTAAGAAAGCAAATAAAGCAAACATAAAAACTTTTGTAGAATTGTAAAAAATCTGCCATGAAATGGTGTGATCTTGAAATTCTTTGGGTCACTTCAGCCCTGGCTACAACCTGAACTGACCCCAGCAACAGAAAAAGGAAGGAAAAAATTTCTTTTTGAGGGAGACCAATCTTCAGGACTAGACGCTGGTCTGGATTCTATTTTGAGGTCTTTTCAGTGGCATTCCATTTAGACCAATATAAATGAAGGTTTTCTTGTTTATATTGTTTATATCACAATATCTTTTCTATCTACCAGTTTTCCCATATGGAAGCTTCAGTCTTATCCAGGATTTTGGTTGCAGAACTTCACCAGTAATGGCTGCAGCCAGAGGCCACATGAGGAATGTAGACAGTTCGGTTCTAAGCTTTAGCCTCTGCTAGGGAGGTGGGTCTAGAATAATGGGGGATGGAGGGAGTGAGAGAAAAAAAAACAAGTTAGGATCCAAGAGGACATGAGAAATCACCATGGAGCTGACAAAGGTACCCTAGAGCTCACAGTGACCCCAAAGCTATTTGATTATCCTTTGCTTAATAATAGCTAATGCTATTATTGGTGTCAATACTATGTGCCAGGTATTGTGCAAAGCGATTTAAAAATCTTATTTCATTTGATCATCCCAACAACTCTGGGAGGTAGGTGTTATTGCTCTCTCTGTTTTACAGCTAAGTGGTTGTTTTTAAACATACTCCAAATACATGAAGCTGGGATCCCCTTATGACTCCTAGAGGAGTAGCTGACACTCAACTTTTTAGCTAAATTCAGCTGACACTTTTTATGCTGCTACTCCATCCATGACACTGTGCTAGGCTCTGAGGAAATAAAAACAAGAACAAAATCTTTCCTGTCCTCAAGGAGTTTATAATCTACTGGAATCATACCATATTTTTATAGAAAGCCAGATATATGGTAATTTTTGGAGGAAGAGAGCAATAAGAACGGGAGGGAACATTAAAAGCATTCTTATTGGAGGTAGTATCTGAGCTGACTCTTGAAGGAAACTGAAGATTTGACTGTTTGAAGCAGAGGTAAAGAGGGGGTGTGTTCCAAGCACTGGGGCAGTCTGTGTGAAGACACAGAGGCGGGGCATGGAATGTTGAGTTCTAGAAACAACAAGGCCACTTGGGCTGGAATGTAGAAAACATCAGAGGCAGAACTGTGAAATAAGGCCAGGAAGGTAGGTGGAAGTCAGATTGTAGAGGGCAAAGGAGTTTGGTATTTTATTGCAGAGACAATAGGAACCCACTGACAAGTTTCGAGTAGGGGACTGATATTTCCCTTAGCAAGATTATTTTGGTGGCAATGTGGAGGATGTAGTAAAGAGAGGAGAGCCCAGGCAAGGAAACCAGCTGTGAGAATATTCCAAGTGAGAAGGGGAAGCCTTCTCTAGAGTAGCCATTGCACAATTAAGGCAAAGGATATGGGGATAAAAGATGTAGAATTGGCAAGATTTTACAACTAATGAGATATTGGGGTGAAGGGCAGGGAAGAGTCAGTGATGGCTCTGAAACTGTAAAGTTAGGTGACTGGAAAAAGATGGTATATCCTCTGCTAGGGATGTGGGTCTAGAATAATGGGAAATGAAGGAAAGTTGTAGGGTGAGAGAAAAATCAAGCCAGGGTCCCAGGGGACATGGGAAATCATGGTCTTGACAAAGAAGATTGTTCTCCTCAATTCTAAACAGAGACAGAAAAGTTCTCCGGAGGGGACAAGGAATTAGGAGGGAAAATGCGTTCTGTTTTGGACATACTCAGTTTCAGAGGCTTATGGGTAGATCCAGGTAACTGTCAACTGGGAATTTGGGATCAGATCTGATGAAAGATTAGGGCTGGATATGCTATAGGTTTTGGAGTTATCTGTGTTGTAATCGAACCCTTGAAAATATTCTACGCATGGTTTCTGTGGGGAAAGGTTATAGGAGAATGAGTGGGAGAAGAAAGAAGGACTTGAGGTGAATACTGTAGAAGGGGAAGAAAATCATGTCAGGGACCTGAAGGGGTTTAGACTAACTAGTGAAGCAGTTCAGAGGTTAAACTTGGGGAGGTGAAATTAAGGAAAATTTGAAGGAGACAAGTCTTCAGGCTCAGATACTAGTCTAGATTCTCTTTCTGCACTAAAAGAGGAGAAAGCTCAAGGACAGTTAAGAAAGATATAAAATAATTAAGGAGGATCAAGGAAGATTAGTGAGTAGAACTTGAAGACATAGACTTGAGAATCAAAAGAAGATAGCAAGACAAGGCAAGTTAAGTGTGGAAGAGTGAGTAGAATAACTTGGAGTGAAGCAAGCTGATAGAGTTGATTGGTAAATGGGGAAAATGGTAAAAAAAAAAAGATAAGAAGTTGGTTGATGCAAGGCTGAATGGAAGGTAAATGTGATTGGGGAAATTTGAAACTAAGTAAATAAGTTGATTGAGGTAATAAAGTTATTAACAGATGATGATTGGTTATAGAAATTAACCAGTTGTTTAGAGTTGCAGTATAAACACTCTCATGTATTTATGAGGCAATGAGGGTTAAGTGACTTGCCCAGGGTCACACAGTTAGTAAGTATTTGAGGTCAAATTTGAATTCAGATTCTCCTGACTTCAGGGCCAGGGCTCTATCCACTGTGCCACCTAGCTGCCCACTAGGATTTGCCCCCTGCTAGTCTCAAATATAATGCACAGAGAAATTATTCACTGATTTTCATTGAGCATGTGGTGTTTGTATATCTGCCACAACAGATGGTTACTATCTGTGAGCCAAGGTGTAGACTGATCTCTCCTCTAGAAAAGAAAGTTTAGGGACTTGAAGAATGCCTCTCCTCATTTCCACACTGCAACAGATAGGAAACAGAAGTGAGGGCTTCAATAGTGGCCAAAAAGAGGGGGATCTAAATGGAGGAGGGGAGACCTGACTGACCTGGGTGTTAGAGAGTAGAAGAGTGTTACATAAGGTAAAAAGGAAAGGAAAGAGCTTCACAAACATAGGCTAAAAACTCATTAAAAACTCTTAATAGACAGAAGAGGATAGATATTCTGAAGACAGACAAATTACTTGTCCTCTAAAGAATGATATTATAGAACCATAGATGCTATTTATCCAATGGCTGATGATTTTCTTTTTAGGGTTACCAAGGCTCATTGACTTGATAACAACAGTAGAGAGGTTTTTTCACTGCCTGGTTGGTGTATGCATTCAGTACAAAACCAAGAACCTCTCAAAATTATGAAAATGGATGCCAGCTGCCTACTTCTGGTGATTCTCGTGGGAACAAATAGTACTGTTGGAAGGAACCTGAAAAGTATTGCCAACAATTATGAAGTATTGGTCAAGAATCAGGAGACCATAAAGACATGATTTGTGTTTTCCTTGCTGTTGTCAGTTGAAGACAAGGTATTCAGAAGGGAAAATTTAATTTGGGAAGTGAACAGCTGGCTAAGAAGTCTGTGTTTGAAAATGGGAGTTGGATTTCTGGACCACAGGTTAAAATATAGGCATGATAGATTACTGGCCTGAGATGGAGTGCATTTAACAATGTCTAGTAAGAATGTTCTTCTCAAACTATTTATAAATCTAATCAAGAAGGCTTTAAAGTAAAAAGGGTAGGAGAGAAAAGACTAACCTCAAATTAGATACCATAGAGAATGGGTACAAAGAAGAATAGCAGATGAGACAACAAAAGTGCAAAGGAGATAAAATCCACAAAACCATGCATGATCTTAAGTGTCTACACCCAGATTCCCATAGGTTAGGCAACCAAAAAGAAGGAACTGGAGGTCCCAATGCAAGGAAGCAAAATTGACCTTACAGGTATCACCAAGACAATGGAATGAAACCTGTGGCTGTATCATGGCTCTAGACGGGTATATATTATTCAAATAAACATGACAGGTAAAAGGGAGTATGGGTAGCATTAAGAAAGTATACTTATGTGAGGAAATTCAGGAACAAGAGTGGGAAAATATGAGGGAGAGAGGTTGTGAAGGCCAATTGAGAGAAATAGAAGTGATTTGTCACAGATGACCAGAATACAGACCACCTGGACAGAAAGAGTAAAAAAGTCAGGCATTTGGGAAATAAATCATAAAACTGGTATAGAAGCATGTTGTAGTAGTTCTGGAGGGTTTCAATTATCTAGACATCTGCTAGATTCTCTCTATGGCAAAAGCAGAATAGCCAAAAACTTTGTGTTTTGCCTCAGAGATCTTTTCATCCTTCAAAAAGGGTAAAAGAACAAATAAGATGAATTCATTCTGAATCCGATTCTCATTAAGAAAAAGCAACCAGTGGCTGGGGTGGAAATGATGGACCCTAGAGGGAAGAGGACACTCAATGACTTGCATAAAGCCATTGATGGCACACAAATCAAACTTGCAGATGACACCAAGCTGGAAGGGATTTTAATCCTGGAAGTCAGGATCCAAAAGTCTATTGACAAGCAAAAACATTGGGCTGAATCAAGTAAGATAAAATTCAATAAGAATAAATGTAAAGTCTTGCACTTTGGTACAAAGCATCAATTTCACAGGTACAAGATGAGGGAAAGCGTGACTAGAAGGCAGGGAAGAAGTGTACCAGAAGTGTAGAGGGCTCATCAGGAAGATGTCCCTGATTCAAAATAGAGATCTGCATATATATCCTTCTCACTTCTGCCTCAAAGAACCTCTTCCTTCAAGACACAACTCAAGCAATATCTTCTACATGAAATTTTTTTCCTGATCTTCCCAACTGCTTGCGCTCTCCTTCCCAAATTACCTGGTATTGAACTACTTTGTTTTTATTCTCTTTATATTATGCATAACTACCATACATATCGTATATGTGTATATATTATATGTATGTACTTACATATGTGTTTGTTGTGTTCCCCCCTCCATTAGAATGTAAAACTCTTTGAGAGTAGGGATGATTTTATTCAATTGCATTTGTATCCCCAGTTACTAGCAAAGTGCTTGGCATATAGTGTCTTAATAAATGCTTGTTGAGTGATTGAAAATAAGATGTATTGGAGGAATAAATGAGGGATGTTAGATAGGAGAATTGATACCACTTCATACTTCAGGAGATCCATCAGTGGGGTACTCCCTTCACCAGTGCAGATCACAACTAATCCATGTCCTCTCTCATGCAGTGAAGTGTACCAGATTTGGGAAGAGAAGTCCTGGGTCTAAATCCCAACTCTGACACTTAATAGCTCTTGGACCTTAAGCGAATCACTTAATCTCTAGGGCTTTAGTTCCCTCCTGGGTATTCTGAAGCCAGTTCTAACCTACTTGTGAGAACTGACAGTTACTTTCTCAGGGTGAGCATTCACACCTCCAAAATTGATAATATTGTTTTGTTAATTGTCTAGACTTAAAAAAGTTAATATTACAGATTGAACTTAAAAGCGTGTGCATGCATTTACTCCCTCCTCTCCTCCTTGTTAAACATTTACTAGCACATGCCTGCATGACTCTATAAATACTGCTGGACCCCATCAGGAGTGCAATAGAAGGCTCAGAGAGTGAAACCATCAGACTTGGAACTAACAACAACTGGCTTTCATACAGCACTTTAAAATCTCATTTGAGCCCCACCACAATCTTAGTTCTCTTATGTGTAAACATGAAGAGGGCTGGACCGGGAGACCTCGGAGGTCTCACCTGGCTCTCAATCTATGATCCAGAATCTTATGTCTTCCTGTGAGATTGGCTCATGGCTTTCTGTAAATCCTGGGTGGAAGATTTCCTCTTCATGCTGGCAGCTTTCCTCTGGATCCTGTAATATTTCACAGATAACAAGGAGGCAGTCCATCTGTCATCCCTCACAGGATCATAGGATCTAGTGTTGAAGGTAACAAAGATTATCTTGGCCAACCTTGTGGCTTTACAGATAAGTCCTGGAGATGTTTCAATGACTTTCCTAATGTTATACAATTAGTACGTATCAGAGGCAGGATTTGAACCCAGGTCTTCTGACCCAGAATCAAAATCCTCACTGTTCTTTCCCCTTATTATGTCTCCTACTCATTTTCACTATATAATAATCACAATTCGTGTAGTGACATTTCCCTTTGATTATGTCCATGTGCCTTTCAAATGTCCTTCGACTCACCTGTAATTCTGAATGCTGTCTTCTTTGCTACAGGTTGAAGCCACTGGTTTAGATTGGGGTAGTGTGGTGAGGCTGCTGAGAAGTAAGGGGTGAATGTGGTGGTGGTTGAGAAGGAAGTAAGAGGGAGGAGACTGGTCCTTGGGATCCTTGGAATCTCAACAATGTGCTATGTAGGCTGAGGAATGCCATCAGCCTCGGACCAATCCTCCTCCAGCTGGGTGCTGTAGCATTAGAAATTGAAGGCCAGAAGAACTCCCCTCCCTTCCCTGGCCCAAAACTTGTTCAGTATCACAGGATAATAGAATTAGAGCTGGAGGGGAACCTAGAAACCCTATAATACAATGCCCCTTATTTTACAGATGGAGAAGCTGAGGCCCAGAAAACTGAAGGGACTTGACCAAGGTCACCAGGATATGAATCCAGATAAACAGGCAGTTTGGTAGAGGAGAAAGAGTGAAGAACCTGAAATCTGAGGCAGCATGCAATAGGGGAAAAATGTTTGATTTGGTGTTAGAGGACCTGGATTTGGATTCTAGATTGACTCTACTAGTGGTTACCTGCCTGACTTTTGGTAGGTCATTTGATCTCCTTTGGCTTTATTTCCTCCCCTATAAAATGAAGGAGTTGGACCAGATGACTTTCAAGGTCTCTTTTAGTTCTAAATCAATGATTCCATGAATTGGGTTGAAATCTCAGTTCTTCTTCCTCCCTTGGCTCCTTGGGCAAGTTGTATTGTATCCCAGGCTAGCCAGAGAGAGTCTTCTCTTCTGGGAGCTAGAAGGGAAGAGGAAGAGCTTGTTGACTTCATGGCAACATCAGACTAATGTGTCCCAGCATTTGTCCTTCCTTACCCTTAATCTGAAAATGTGAAATGACAGCAAGAATTCTTAACTCCAAAGACCAGAATAAAAACCAGAATAAAGCCCTTCAGCAGACTCCTGTGCTTCATTATTCAATATTGCCTACCAAATGGTACGGTGGAGATATGCTTTTTCTTCCTGATTCAACAAATTCAAGTGGCCCCTTATTGTCTCTAAGATCAAATACAAAATGCTCTGTTTGACATTCAAAGATATTCGAATAATCTAGCCCCCTCCTACCTTTCCAGTTTTCTTGTACTTTACTCCCTGAAACGTACTCTTCAATACAGTGACACTGGCCTTCTGGCTGTTCCACGAATAAGATAGTCCATCTTTCAGCTCCTGGCATTCTCTCTGGCTGATGCCTGGAACATTCTCCCTCCTCCACTGGGCCTATTGGCTTCTCTATCTTCTTTTATTTTACTTATTTTCATTAATTAATTAATTTTTAATTTTCAGCATTTACTTTTATAAGATTTTGAATTCTAAATTTTCCCCCTCCCTCTACTCCCCCCTTCCCAAGACAGTATGCAACCTGATATAGGCTATACATGTATGATCATATTAAACATATTTCCACATTAGTCATGATGTGAAAGAACAGAACAAAAGGGGAAACCATGAGAAAGAAAAAACAAACAAAAAAAAGAGAAAATAGTATGCTTCGATCTACATTCAGATGCCATAATTCTTTCTCTGGTTGTGGATAGCATTTTCCATCATGATTCTTTTGGAATTGTCTTAGATCATTTCATTGCTTAGAGGAGCTAAGTGTATCAAAATTGGTCATTGAGCAATGTTGCTATTACTGTGTACAATGTTCTGTTGGTTCTTCTCACTTCACTCAGTATCAGTTCATGTAAGTCTTTCCAGGTTTTTCTGAAATCCGCCTGCCCATCCTTTCTTATGAAATGATAGTATTCCATTACATTCATTTACATGACTTGTTTAGCCATTCCCCAATTGATTGGATTCCCTTCAATATCCAATTCTTGGCCACTATAAAAAGAATTACTATAAATATTTTTTGTACATGTGGGTCCTTTTCTCTTTTTATGATCTCTTTGGGATCTAGGAGACCTAGTAGTGGTATTGCTAGGTCAAAGGATATACACAGTTTTATATCCCTTTGGGCATAGTTCCACATTACTCTCCAGAATGGTTGGAGCAGTTCACAACTCCTTCAACAATGCATTAGTGTTCTAATTTTACCAGTCCTCCAACATTTAATATTTTCCTGTTTTGTCATGTTAGCCAATCTGATAGGTGTGATATGGTACCTCAGAGTTGTTTTAATTTGTCTTTCTCTTGATCAGTAGTGATTTAGAGAATTTTTTCATATGACTATAGATAGTTTTAATTTTTTCCTCTGAAAATTGCCTATTCATATCCTTTGACCATTTATCAATTGGAGAATGACTTGTATTCTTATAAATTTCTATACTGTAAACCTCTCTACCTCTCTATCTTGGCTACCCTCTGAAAACTGAGGGAGAGGTTGCTGGAATGGTAGATACCAAAGGACTTGCACTATGCACATAATTGCAACACAAGACTTGAGTTTTAAAGGCAAACAATGAAAATATGCAGAGATGGTACAAGGAGCTCTTTACTCTACAACAGTAGGTCCTGGGGAATGGTCTAGCAGGATACCAGCCACTTTACAAACTTGTGCCTAGCTGTGAGTATATGGGATTGCTAATGGGAAAGTGAAAATGAGGTTACTAATAAAATCACATGAATGCTTGAAGTTGAGAAAGTTAAGTGTAAAAACACTGAGGATTGACTGTGTTTGTGTGTTGTTTCTCCCATTATCTGTAAGCTTTTTTAGGGCAGGTACTGTCTTTTGTTGCTTTTTGTATCTCCAGTGCTTAGCAGAGTGCCTGGGATATAGAAGATGCTTAACAAATTATTATTAATTGATTGGTTCTGCTAAGTAGCTAATTATATACATATATATCACATATATGTACATGTGTTTATATTTGCATATATATATATATATACACACACAAATATGTATGTGTGTATACATACACACATATATAAAGCTTTAGGTCCCTGGGCCTCAGTGTCCCCAAGTTGTAAAATGAAAGGGTTAGATTAAACAATCTATAAAATCCTCTCTAAATATAAATCCATGTTCTTCAGTGAAAAGAGCCCTTGACTTGAAGTCAGAAGATCTGATTTCAAATCTACCCTTAGAAGCTTACTAGCTGTGTGACCCTAGGCAAGTCATTTAACTGCTGCCTGCATCAGTTTCCTCACATATAAAACAAAGATAATAATAGTGCCTACTTACCAGGGTTGTCATGAGGATAAAAGGAGATAACAAATGTAAGGCAGTTTGCAAAATTTGAAGTGCCACATAAATGCCATCCATTATTATTGTTATCGTTGTCGTCGTCGTCATCATCATCATCATCATCATCATCATCATCATCATCATCATCATCCTTACATTTTGTGATCCAAATCCTGTACCATTGTTACTATGCCATGCCACCTTAGTCCTGCTAAGCCCATGGGATCTTTGATGGAGAAGGATGTTAAGCCCTGTGTTAATTCCCATTCCCTTTCTTATTTTTGTGGTTTTTGACAAAGTCAAAGAAAGGCAGAGACTAGATACTTTTGCAGGCCTTTCTAAATAAAAACAAGTACAGGCCACCAGAGAAGGATAAATGTCAGTGATTTACTATATAGCACTAAATCTATAAACTAATTATGGTAGCATCATAATTTTTAATTATATTGGTGTTGCTCAGCCATTAGCACTGAATATCCTTCCAATTATTTAAGTTCTTTATGTCTTTAAATAGTATTTTTAAAATTATATTTATATAAATCTTCACTGCATCTTGGTGGATTGAGTGCCATATATTTTATGTATTTTGTAGTTATTTTGAATGGCACTTCCCATCCTATTATTTCCTTTCAGATTTTATTAATACTATAAAGAAATGGTGTTGATTTTCATGGCTTTATTTTGCATCCTTCTACTTTATTAAAGAGGTTTATTGTCCCGATTAGTTTCTTTGCTAATTCTCTGGGGTTTTCTATATAAAACATCATCTTGTCAGCAGATAGACAGACAGACAGATAGATAGATAGAAAGATAAAGGCATTGGTTCCTTATTACTCATTGAGTAAAGCTTAAGCTCTTTGCCTGAGATTCAGGACCATCTACTATATAGTGTCAGCTTACCATCCTTCAGTGTCCATATTTCTTCTCCTCATGCACTGTATACCCCAGCCAAATTGTACCACTCTTTCTCCCCACCCCCCAAACACTCCTTGTATTATCCTACCTTAGTGTCTTTGTTCAGGTTGTTCCATAAGCCTAGAGTATCTTCCCTCTCCCTTTTGTTTTGCTGAATTTTTGCCATTCTTTAAAGATCCATTCAAATTCTACCTCATCCATGAAATGTTCCATGACCCTTAGTGCCCTCCACCTTCCCAGACTGCTAGTTCGTAATGACTTCCCTTCTTCAACCTCACACAGCATTCTGTTTACCACTCTCTCATAATATTCTACAGAGTGTCCCAAAAGTTTTAGAGCAGCGTTAAGCTGATAGTTCATAATCTATTATTTAATCTAATAAATTTAAATTTATTAACTAATTTTAATTAATTCATTTCACATTATCTAACTAATTATTTTTATTATATTAATTTAATTATTAATTAATTTAATTCATTAAATAAGTTGAATCTGCAAGAGCCTCTCTTGGTTTTCAAATGGAACCTTTTCTTTCCAACTTTATTTCACATTACTTTCTTCCACACACTCTTCATTCTAGGCAAACTGGACTCCCCTCTGACCCTGATCTTGCCTCGATGTCTTTCATCTCTGGCCAGTGGCAGAGGATGTCCCCCATGCCTGGACTTCACTTACTCTTCATCTCTAGCTATTGAAATTTTTTGTGCCTCTAAGACTTAGTTCAAGTGTTTTCTCCTTGAATCCATCCCCGTTCCATCCATCTGAAAATATTCTCTTCCCTCTCAAATTTATCTGGATCTCCTTTACCCTGAACATATCTGAGCTTTAATTTCACTTATTTTGATGCCTGCCTTATCCTCATAGCAGTTTCTCGGGGACAAGGACCATGATATTTCTGATCCTTGAGAGGAAACATAACATAATGGCCAGAGTTCTAGACCTGGAATCAGGAAAAACTGGGCTCCAATCCCACCTCCAGACCTTATTAGCTGCATGATCATAGGCAAAATATTACCCCTCCTTGAATTTCAGTTTTCCCATATATAAAATAGAGTTAACGTTAATGCCCACTTTTCAGGGTTGTTCGGAGACTCCATTGAGATAATCCATGTGAAATGTTTCACAATCCTTAAAGCGCGAGGGCAAAGGTCAGCTAGTATTATCTTTTTTTTAACCAAGTGCCTTATATGCAGTTAGGACTTAATAAATATTTGGTGAAATGTGATACAGTAGCTCAAGAGTCGAAGAACCGGGATTCAAATCCCACTTCTGATGCTTACTTCTTCTGTGGCCTGGGGCAAGCCACTGAGTATCTCCTGGCCTCAGTTTCCTCTTCCATAAAATACAGGCACTGAACTATAAAATAAAGGGCCTCTGAGGATGTCCCTTCCAGTTCTAGTTCTGTGAGCCTATGAGCACAGACTCAAGAAAAGGCTCCTTCCCTTTGTACATCCCACAGAGAGAGTTCTTATGATTTAATCATTACTTTTAATGTTTAAAATGGTGGCTCTTTTTACTGAAGCACTGTTTCTAGCTTTTCTGCCTTATGCTCTGTGTTTATATTGCTATGCAAATTATTCCTGGTAGGGAGTTTACAAATTTCACTTTC
Organism: Trichosurus vulpecula; assembly: GCF_011100635.1. Lineage (NCBI taxonomy): Eukaryota > Metazoa > Chordata > Mammalia > Diprotodontia > Phalangeridae > Trichosurus > Trichosurus vulpecula. Next base: position 107,315,181 of record NC_050575.1, read on the forward strand.
ATTATTAATAGTGTTATGATTTCCCCCCATTCCACTCTTATCTCTATTGCTGGTGTAATACATAATTAATGCTAACTACCCTTCGCTGGTCTCAGTGCCAGGACACAGCAGGATATTTTTCTATGTCTTCTCTCTCCTGATGACGAGGATTGGTATTTAGAGAGAATGAAATGACCATGTCTCTGAAAGGATCCTCTAGTCCTTTCACCAGCAGGATTCAGAGAGCTGGGTCTGGTCATTCTCTGGCCCATGTTCCAGCCACACATCCAACCCCATCACTGGGCAGGTAGGTATCTGTTCTAGCTTTCTGCTGACCCACATAAGCTTGGCAAACAGAAAATAATTGAGTGTCTTTGCTCAGAGGGCAACGATAGATTCGGGGTGCTAATGAGAGATGCTTATACAGCCTTTCTCTAGGCTTTACCATTAAGCTTAGACATCAATACAATGTGTCACTATTTAACTTAGGAGACATGAATGAAAGAAAGAATGAATGGGGAAAAAAGCATTTATGGAGACACTGGAGACACAAATAGACAATTTAGACAGTCTCTACTTTCAAGGAGCTCACTTCTAATTTGGTGAGTCAGCACATATGGGAAGGTTAAGCCATAGGATAAATGGAAAAGCCCAGCAGTCATAAGGGTTCAGTTTCAGGGCAGATGGCAAGCCCCAGAGGTTTACGATACAATGACAAGGAAGGCGGCCAGGTCCAGGGCTCTGGAGGATATAACAGAAGGGCATATGCTAAAGCGTAAGGGTGCCGTAACAAGGCAGATGGTAAGGCCCAGTGATCCTCCATTTTACTGGAAGGGTTGTGATTGGTAACTCCCTGTTCAGCCATGCAGCTTGGTAGTGCTACCAGGGTGGGAAGAAAGAGGAGATTGGCATACCACAAATCAGAAGTGGACAATGGTTCTGAAAGTTGGAGTGGGTTAAAGGCTCTAGGTTCCATTCCACATGGGAGTAGAGTGGGGATTTGGTGTTTAGCTAGAAGGGGAAGGGAAAGGGAAAGGGAACATTTGCAGGAAGGTTGAAGCCCCTGCTTTGTTGTTCCTCTGAAAGAAGCTGCTATTCTAGGAAATAGGTGCCATTTCCTTCCCAGAGTAGAGTTACTGAAGTCATAGCAGATCAGAGAAAGAAAAGCATAAGAATTCACTAATATCTCCTTAGTAATAAGAAAGAGATCTCAAAGGTAATGGGAGCTGGCAAACGGGAAAATCTATGGGACCAATCTTGTGTTCAGGCCCTTTATTATCTGGCCCCTCTCCCTATCCAACTTATCTCCAAACACTTACCAACTGCCATATTCATGCTCTGTCTCTTGTAGGTCAGTTTCTTCACGTGCCCACTCCATCTATCACACATACTCCTATGTGCATTGCTCCTGCCCATTATTGGATGAGGATATGAGGGCAAAGTTGGCAAGACCTGACCACATACAACTCATGGGTCTAGAGGTTCCCACATGACCATGAAATGTGTTTATTTTCTTTCCACAAAATGCAGTTTTATCTTTCTAAAAAACAGGGTGGCAAAATCTGCTTAGGTTCAATGTGTTAGGAATAAATTCTCTCTAGCACTTTGCTTATTGCTTATGCCACTGTGGAATACTTTATCTTGCATTGTAGTTATCTCTGTATTCAATTCATTTCCCCCCATTAGACTGTAAATTTCCCAAGGGCAGGGTTCTTGGCTCATTTTTGCTATTCCTCACAGTGCCCTACACTTCTTGAATGCTTAATAAATATTTGTTTAATGAATAAATGGGCAGGTGTATATTCATATACCTTATGTATTATGAGTTAATCAAAGAGCTCCAATCATTCATTCTTTCAATAAATAGCCCAAATATATAACTAAATTATAATTGTTAACATTTGTAGAGTAGTTTAAATATTTCAAAGGACTTTATATGCTATTTCATTTGCTCATCACAATAAGCCTGTGAAGTAGGTGCTATTATGATCCCCATTTTACGATTAAGGAAACTGAGGCAGGTAGAGCTTAAGAGACTTGCCTGGGGTGACACAGCTAGTAAGTGTCTGAGGCAGAATTTGAACTCAGATATTCCTGACTCCAGAGACAGCACCCTATCCACCTTGCTACTTGCTTCACTGAAAAAACAAGGAGAGGAACCAAGACCTGGTCGCATAGTTATTTATTTACACAGCCTAGCAAAACATTGAAAATTTACTAGTTGGTCCAGTGAGTTCAACCTTATGGACTATGATACCTCAAAAAAAGTCATCTCTATCTTCCAAATGTCCGGGGAGGGTCATTGCTCCTGTTATGAATATGGGCTCTTAGAATTTTCCTCTTTTTGTCATGAAGACTCTACTCACTCAGAAGTCTCACCTATTATTTCCAAAATGGATAAGACAGGTAGAAAACAAGTCTTATTTCACCTTTCTGAATTTCTTAATTTGCTTCTAGTTATCGCTAGTATTAGTTATAATAGTTATTTACGGTTAATAATTACCGAACAATAACTAATAATGGCTATTTACCAGGCAGCTAAGTGGCACAGTGGATATAGTGCCAGGTCTGTGTAGCAATAATGTTGCTAGCAGCTACTGTGGCTGTGCAAGACCAACAACAACCAGCACACGCAAGGGCTGCTAACACAGATTCTTTGACCTGCTTTTCTAAGGAAAGCAACTTTAAGGGGTTAATAATCTCAGTTTAATTAAACATACATATATCATTCACTTAGTTCAGGGGGAAAAGATCAGCCCCCTGAACTTCAAGGCAAATACAAACAGAAATTACAAACATCAACAGACAGATCTTGTCTGATTCAAATCACAATTCATAGTTACCAGAGAAGCACCAACATCTATCTGTCTGGGTTACAAAGCCAGGGGAGGCAGGTTCAATGGCTTGCCCAGAGTCTTGTCACCCACATTCTTTCAGTGAGTGTACCCCCAAAAGTCAAATGCCAACCTCAGATCTTATATACCTGTCTCAGGGACCTGGGGCATTTGAGGCTCACCATTTAGAGTGTGAGAAATCAGTGAGGGAAAGCTCCAACCACCAGCACCACATCATAAACAATTCAATGACCCTGGATTATCTTAGTGCTGAGAAACACTCCAAGACAAAAAAGATCCCACCATACCTGCCCCATTCAAACAAAAAACAAAGAAAAGTCCCATTTTGCTTGCCATTACAGCCTGGAGTCAGAAGACTCATTTTTCTGAGTCCATATCTGGCCTCAGACACTTACTAGCTGTGTGTATCTTTTTGCCTCAGTTTCCTCATCTATAAAATGAGCTGGAGAAAGAAATGGCAAACCACTTTGGTGTCTTTGCCAAGAAAACCTCAAATGGGGGTCACGAAGAGTCAGATGCAATTGAGATGACCGAATAACAACAAAATAATGGCTATTTAATAATAAATTGATAATTATTTAATGCTTATATTCGTTATGATAGTTATGTAATTATTAGTAATTTTATTTATTATTCTTATTTTATTTTAAAGGTGAGATTATAGAATCCCAGAATCCCAGAGTCTGTGCCCCCTACCTAAGCAGGAATCCCCTGCTTCCCCAGAGGGAAAGCAAGGATTCTGTAACAGTAAAATATGCTGACAGACAAGTGTCCAGGTTTGTCCAGCTTCTTCTAAAACCATCTCAAGAACAACACCAAAAATGGCATTTTTTTGTATAAAAGGACAGCTACAAGAAACTCTCCCATGAGATAATTCCTAAGGTGGGAAAAATGAATTTACAAGGAACTCCACTAAAGGCTTTAAGCCAAGAAGACCACCATTGCCCTAGCTTGGCTTCTGTTCCATTGAGGACTGATGTTTGTAGGAGGTAGGAAACTAGGATATCAAGATGTTTCCTGTTTGGCCCCCATCCCCTGTGGCACTGAAGAAGGGAAAGAGATCATTATATCATAGAGCTAGAGCTGGAAGGCATCTTAGAAGATGCAGAATCAGATTCCCTCCTTTTATAGACATGAAAACAATGGCACACAGAACTTAAATGACTTGCCCAAGGTCACACAGGTAAGTATGAGAGGGCAGGATTGGAAGCCAGGTCTTCTTGTCTCCAAGTCCAGTACCTAAGCTACTATACCATGCTCCCTTGTGAGAGCTAGGAGATAGACCATTTCCAAGGCTTCATTTCCAACCTATCCAAGCTAGAGAAGGAGAATTTGATCATATTTTATCATACCCAAACCCCACACCGTCCAGGACTGTGTATGAAAGGAAAGGGGTTGGGGCAAATTTTTCCCCCTACTGGTACCATACCGAAAGGGAAGGATTTAGAAGCTGCTATCATTAGAACTTGCCAATTGCACTAGCCTAAACCTGGGTCTAAGAACATTCACTCCCACCTCAGGTCCTGTAGACCAGCATCATTGTGATAATAAATTGAATAATTGCAAATTGCAGAGAACCAATGAGGAGGTGGAGTGGGATTAGTGAGGGTGGTACAGGGGGGTATCACTCATCCCTCTAGGTTAGAGATTCAAGAAATAAGCAAACATAAGAAAACTTATATAATGGAGAAATACAAGAGTTAAAAGAACTCCAAGATAAAACTCTATAATAGAGTATCACTATAATAATTACAAACAAGCCCTCAGAAAAGAGAATTGATTGGCCACAAGTTCCCTCAGAGTATATATGTTTATCTTAGTTTGGATCTTACTTGTCTCTTAATAATTTTTTAATTAAGATTTTTTATTTTTAGTTTACAACACTCAGTTCTGTATGATTTTGAGTCCCAGATTTTCTTCCTCCCCCCTCTCCTCCCTCTCAAGATGGCATGGAATCCAATATATCTTCTACACATAACTTCGCATTAAACTTGTCTGCACAATAGTCAAGTTGTAAAGAAGAATTATGACCAATGGAATGAATCATGAGAAAGAAGAAACAAAACCAAAAAAAAAAAAAGAAAAGAAAAAAAAAGAGAGCAAATAGTTTGCTTCAATCTGCATTCAGACTTCATAGTTCTTTCTCTAGATGTAGATCGCTCTCTCCCTCATAAGTCCTTTGGAGTTGTCTTTGAACTTTGTATTGCTGAGAAGAACCAAGTGTATCAAGGTTAGTCATCACAGAATCAATATATCTGTGGTTGTGTATAATGTTCTCCTGGCTCTGCTCCGCTCACTCAGCATTATGTCGTGTAGGTTTTTCCAGGTTGTTATGAGGTCTGTATCTTTCCCATTTCTTATAGCACAATAGTACCCCATTACATTCATATACCACAACTTGTTCAACCATTCCCCAATTGATGGGCATCCCCTTGATTTCCAAGTCTTTGCTACCACAAAAAGAGCTGCTATAAATATTTTTGTACATATGGGTCCCTTTCCCACTTGTGTGATCTCTTTGGGATACAGCCCTAGAAGTGGTATTGCTGGGTCAAAGGGTATACACATTTTTATAGCCCTTTGGGTATGGTTTCAAATTGCTCTCCAGAATGGTTGGATCAGTTCACAACTTCACCAGCAATGCAACAGTGTTCCAATTTTCCCACATCCTCTCTAGCATTTATCATTTTCCTGTTTTGTCATGTTAGCCAATCTCACAGGAGATATGTGATACCTAAGAGTTGTTTTGATTTGCATTTCTCTAATCAATAGTGATTTAGAGCATTTTTCATATGCCTACAGATATCTTTAATTTCTTCCTCTGAAAACTGTCTGTTCATATCCTTTGACCATGTCTCAATTGGGGAATGACTGGTATTCCTATGAATTTGGCTCAGTTCCTTGTATATTTTAGAGACGAGGCCTTTATCAGAGACACTGGTTGAAAAGATTTTCTCCCAATTTTCTGCTTCCCTCCTAGTCTTTGTTGCGTTGGCTTTGTTTATAGAAAAACTTTTCAATTTAACATAAGCAAAATTATCCATTTTGCATTTTGTAATGCTCTCTATATCTTGTTGTGTCATGAATTCTTTCCTTTCCCATAAATCTGATAGGTAAACTAGTCTTTGCTCTCCCAAATTGCTTATAGTATCAGCCTTTATTCCTAAATCATGAACCCATTTTGACTTTATTTTGGTATACGGTATAGGACATTTGGTCTATGCCCAGTTTCTGACTACCATTTTCCAATTTTCCCAGCAGTTTTTGTGAAATAGTGAATTCTTAGCCCAGAAGCTGGATTCTTTGGGTTTATCAAAGAGTAGATTGGTATAGTCATTGACTACTGTGTCTGGTGTGCCTAACCTATTCCACTGATCCATCACTCTGTTGCTTAGCCAGTAGCAAGTAGTTTTGATGACTACTGCTTTATAATACAGTTTAATATCTGGTATGGCTAGGCCACCTTCCCTAGCATTTCTTTTCATTAATTCCCTAGATATTCTGGACCTCTTGTTCTTCCAGATGAATTTTGTTATTATTTTATCCAGCTCTGTAAAATAATTTTTGGTAGCTCAATTGATACAGTTAATGATTTTTTAAGTTCATTTTTTTTGTGCTCCAAATGTTTTATTTTAGAGGGCTTAATACGGATTCTCAATCTGTTGTTTTACTAGGATTTTGTCAGGTATATGTTCAATTCATTGCTCTCTCTTTTCTCTCTTTTGGTGATACGAAAGCTTAGAGATATAATTTGCTGTAAGGATTGTTTTGGCTGCATTCCAGAAGATTTATTATATTTTGTCTTCTTGCTATAATTTTCTTTAACATCATTTTTTTCTATGATTATTTTTTACTCATAAATTCTTTAAAATTGCCTTATTTGAATGTTGGAGGGGATGAGGGAAAACTGGGGTGCTAATGCACTGTTGGCAGAGTTGTGAACTGATCCAACCATTCTGGAAAGAAATTTGGAATTATGCCCAAAGTGTTACAAAATTATGCTTACCCTTTGATCGAGCAATACCACTGCTAGGTCTGCATCCCATAGAGATTTTTTTAAAAGAAAGAAGAGAACATATTTGTACAAAAATATTTTTAGCAGCTCTCTTTGTGGTGACTAAGAACTGGAAATTGAGGGGATGCTCATCAATTTGAAAATGGCTAAACAGGTGGTGGTATATGATTGTAATGGAATATTATTGTGTTATAAGAAATGCCAAGTAGGATAATTTCAGAAAAAAACTGGAAAGACATATAAATGTACTGATGCAAAGTGAAGTGAGCAGAATGAGGAGAACATTGTACACAGAAATAGCAATATTTTATGATACCACTTGTGAATGACTTAGCTATTCTCAATAGTACAATGATCAAGACAATCCCAAAGGACTCATGATAAAAAATGCTATCCACCTCCAAAGAAAGAACCACTGTTATCTGAATACAGACTTAAATGTATTATTTTTCACTTTCTTTTTCTTCCTTCCTTCCTTCCTTCCTTCCTTCCTTCCTTCCTTCCTTCCTTCCTTCTTTCCTTCCTTTCTTTCTCTTTTTCTCTCTTTCTTTTCTTATACAAAGTGACTAATGTGGAAATGTTTTACATGATTATATATGTATAACCTATATTAGATTTCTTACCATCACAGGGAAAGGAGGGAGAGAGGGATAGAATTAGGAACTTAAAACTTCAAAAAATGTTTTAAATTCTTTTTGCATGTAATCTTGGAGAATTTTTTTAAATTGCATTATTTGGTCTCCTTTTCAATCTGGATCCTTTAAATTTCTCTTATTAATTATATTATATTATGTTGTGACCTGTAAAGGATAATTTAAAAGTTTTTGCCTTTTTAAAAATTTGTTTATGACTTTCTTATGCTCCATAGCAAAGCAAAATTTGGTACAAGTGCCTTGAAATGCCAAAAACTATGTATACTTATTATGATTCCAATTTAATATTTACCAAAAATCTGTTAGATCTAGATTTTCTAGCATTTTTTGGAGGGGGCAAAGTCAAGGCAACTGAGGTTCAGTGACTTGCCCAAGGTCATACAGCTAGTAAATGCCTCAAGTGTCTGAGCCCAGATTTGAACTCAGGTCCTCCTGACTCCAGAGGCAGTGCTTTAGTCACTGCACAACCTAGCTACCCCAATTTTCTATTTTTTTTTATCAGATCCTTAATTGCTTTTAGTTTTTCTTTCTTTTCAATTTGTGTATGGCTGAAAGGGAAAGGCCAAAATCTCTATAATGGTACATTTTCTAGAGTTCTGTGTAATTCCATATATGTAAGACTTATATTTTATTCTATATTTAATCATTATGTTATATATATTCTCATATTTAATTCTAAGACTTAACTTTCATCCTAAGACTTACTTAAAAACAAAATTCCCACAGAAAATGGATTAAAAAACTACATAGAAAGTATAAACAATGCAACTTTGAAAACTAAATTTGAACAGCTACAAATTCCCAAATGGGGAAAAATCTAATTGGCCCAAATGAGTTTACAAGAGAATTCTATAAAAAGTGGACAGAATAATGAAATCTTATATTGTATATATGATTTATAAAAATAGAGATAGAAGGAATCTTGAGAAACCCTTTCTGTTAGATAAATATGGCCATGATATCCAAATCAGGAAGAAGTAAAGCAGAAAAACAAAATTTTAGAGCAATAGCACTCATGAATACTGATACAAAGATGCTGAACAAAGATATTAGGAAAGAGTCTACATAAATATATTCAAATAATTATTTAGTAGGATAAATTGGTTGGATTCTAAAAGGAATTTATGTATGTTTCAATGTTAGGAAATCTGTAAACATAGTAAATTATATTGATGATATTAACAATAATAACAAATATACAACAAACATAATTATTAATATATTGCTATTGACAATTAAGTATGTATCAGTAAAATTGCTATAATATATAATTATTAATATAACAAAATTAATGTGATTCATAAAATACAATAATATATATAATAAAAACAATAAAAACATGATCTTATCTATTCAAATTTTTAACAAAATACAACATCATTTGCATAAAAATCAAAACATGTAGGAATAAATTGCCTCATTTTAATATCATAAATGATATATATATTTTAAATTTTATTAACAGTTTTTGTTTTTACTTCATTTTCATTTTGCGATATATTCCTCCTCCCTCTTTCACCCCAAATATTATCCCTTATAACAAAGAATAAAAAAGAAGTTAAAAAAATCATTTTATCAAAATTAAATGACACACAAACTAGGTCCTACATTGTATGAAGTATTACATAACCTTATTTCCCAACCTCTGAAAAGAAGAGAGGAACATTCATTCTCACATCTCTTTGTTTGAGAGAGCAAGATTGGTCATTATAATTTCGTAGCATTCAATTTAAATAATTTGTTGTTTCAATTTTCACTCTTTTTCATGACTTTGCGTGATTTAATTTGTATCAGTCCATATATGTTCTGTTCCTTCTCTGAACCTTTCATATACATCTTTTTTTGTTTTTGTTAAAGGAATTTTCAATTATATTCATGTACCAGAATTAGCCATTTCCTGACTTATAGGCTCCTCTTGAGCTTCCAGTTTTATTGTTGCTGCTGATGTTGTTTTATTGCTATGAATAGCTCTGCTATAGATATATTAGTGTATATGGGGTATTTATTTGTCTTCATTTGGTATATTCCCATCCCTACTCTCCCTCCCCACTTTTCCCATATCTCTGGGCCAAAGTGACTTTCATTACTGTGTCAGTATAATTCCAACTTGTTTTCCAGGATGGTTAGCCCAATTCACTTGTCTTTCCACAACTCCTTGAACACCACCTATTCCAATCTTTTGTCAGGTTTGCAAATATTCTCAGTGTGAGGTACAACATCAGACTTGTTTTGATTTGAATTTCTTTTATTTTTAGTGATTTGAACAATATTTCATATTGTTGTTAACAAAACTATACATATTGAAAACCAAGAATTAGCAGGAGTTATAAAGAAACATAGGGGCACACATTGCTCAAGATCTATGCATTTAATGATTAGGATGACTTTTGTTACCACAATTTGATATTATTCTAGAGATGTCAGCTATGACAATAATAGAGTGGCAACAAATTGAAGGCATGTGTGTAGGCCAAGAGGAGAGAAAATGATCTGTATTCAAAGATGATAAAATGGTTTTCTTATAAGATTCCAGGAACTAACAAAATGTGTTTCAAACAAGTGGATGACTTGTAACAAGATATAAACAACCCCAAGACAATCATCCCTTCTATAATAGATCACAACATTTCTAACAAAACATAACTCAACCTCTACTGGAAGGCCTCAACTAAGGGAAACCAACTGCCATCCAAGGGATCCCATTCTACTTCTGGATAGCTTTAATTGTCAGGTCATATTTCCTTATATCCAACTATAAATACCCCTGCAACTATATCTCTTGTTCCTAATTCTGCCCTCTGGGGCCAAGCAGGAGAAATCTAAGCCTTCTCTTACATAGTAACCCATCATATACTTAAAGACAGAGATGATCATGTTCCCTCATCTCCTCCCTTCTGCCCTCTCCTTCCCCATCCTTCCTGCTCCCCCTGCATCTTGTCTTCTTTAGTATAAACACCTTTGTTTAGTTCTTTTAGCACATTTGTGTATAGCTAGGTTTCCGGTTTCTTGTTCCCTTCCCATATGGATCCCCCTTCTCTGCATAATCATTTTTGTACCAACAGTCAATGATTACCACTTCTCCTTGCTCCAGGGTGTTTTGATACCATATTACGGCCCCATGAAGTGATTTGGCATCCTCCCTTTTGGATTTTTCAAAGGAAGTAACTGAGGCAACATGTAGTTCTCCAATGGACAAGCTAGAAGGAGTCCAAGAAACCAAAACGGCCTTTTATTTACACTGTTCATGTTTTGTATATAAATATTTTCAGGTTAGAATGTGAGCTTGTGGGTGCAGAGCCAAGATGGTGGCTGCAAAGGAGGGACTTGCTAAACCTCTCCCCCAAATCCCTCCAAACAGCTGTAAAAAATGGCCCTGAACAAATTCTAGAGCTGCAGAATCCATGAAATAACAGGGAAACAGGTCTCCAGCCCAGGAGGGGCTGGGAAGGGTCTATTTCATGGTTCTGGGAGCAGAGTGCAGCCCAGCCTGGGCCATGCCAGGATAGACCAGACATGGAGTCAGCCAGCCGAAACAGGCCTTAGGGCAATGAATCATTGAGCCGTGGCAGTTACCAGACTTCTCAACCCACAAACGCCAAAAGCAGGTTAGTGGGAAGCTGTGGAATCGAGTTCAGAGCGGTCTGATTACCAGCCCTGGGGGTGGCGGAGGTGGTGTAGCAATGGTGGTGGCAGCAGCAACAGCAGTAAACTTCTAAGGCTGCTTCCAGAGCTCCAGCATCAGCTGCTTCCTGAGATCCTGGCTCACACGGGGGAGGAGGAGTGCTCCTGTGACAGATCCTAGGCTGATGGTGGAGTAGAAGTAGCTCTGAAAACAGCAGTGCTTGAACACTAAAGCTCGGGACAAAGTACTCTCTACTCTACAAGCAGTTATTCATTGACAAAAAGCTCAAGGGTCAAGTGGTTGGCTGGGAACAGGAACAGGCAGTGAAAATGAACTGATTCAAACTAAGACTCAAACTCAAACTCTAGATTCCTTTTGTGGTGACAAAAAAGATCAAAACATACAAGCAGAAGAAGTCAACAAAGTCAAAGAGCCTACATCAAAAGCCTCCAAGAAAAGTATGAATTAGTCTCAGGCCATGGAAGAGCTCAAAAAAGATTTGGAAAACCAAGTAAGAGAAGTAGAGGAAAAATTGGGATGAGAAATGAGAGTGATGCAAGGAAACCATGAAAAACAAGTCAATGACTTACTAAAGGAGACTCAAAAAAATTCTGAAGAAAATAACACTTTAAAGAATAGACTAACCCAAATGTCAAAAGAGCTCCAAAAGGCCAATGAGGAGAAGAATGCCTTGAAAGGCAGAATTAGCCAAATGGAAAAGGAAGTCCAAAAGACCACTTAAGAAAATACCACCTTAAAAATTAAGGAGAAACAAGTGGAAGCTAATGACTTTATGAGAAATCAAGATATTATAAAACAGAACAAAAGGAATGAAAAAAATGGAACAATGTGAAATATCTTATTGGAAAAACCACTGACCTGGAGAAGGGATGCAAGAGAGATAATTTTAAAATTATTGGACTACTTGAAAGCCATGATCAAAAAAAGAGCTTAGATATCACCTTTTAAGAAATTATCAAAGAAAACTGCCCTGATATTCTAGAACCAGAGGATAAAATAGAAATTAGAAGAATCCACTGATCGCCTCTTGAAAAAGATCCCAAAAAGGGCGGAGCCAAGATGGCGGCTGGAAAGCAGGGACTAGCGTGAGCTCCATACCGAGTCCCTCCAAAAACCTATAAAAAATGGCTCTGAACCAATTCTAGAACTGCAGAACCCACAAAACAGCAGAGGGAAGCAGGGCTCCAGCGCAAGACAGCCTGGATGGTCTCTGGGTGAGGTCTATCCCACACAGAGCTGGGAACTGGGAGCTGGGAGCTGGAAACAGAGTGGAGCAGAACCCAGCCTGAGCGGCGTGGACCAACCAGACCAGCAGCCGGGCGGAGGGGGCCCTAGTGCCCTGAATCAGTGAGCTGTGGAAATTACCAGACTCCTCAACCCACAAACACCAAAGACTGCGGAGAAGGTTAGTGGGAAAAGCTTCAGGAGTGGAAGGAGTTCACAGTTCGGCTTCCAGCCCCAGGGGCAGCGGAGGTGTGGCAGCTACAGATGCTGCCACTTCTGGCCCCAGGCCCACCTGGTGGGAGGAATTAAGTGGCGGATCAGAGCAGGAGTGCACAGCCTGCTGAAGATCTCAGCCCAGTACTGGCTGGGGGTTCTTGGGGAAGGAGGAGTGCTGGTGTGACAGAGCTGGCACCTCCCCCCCAAACGTGGAACATAGAACTCGTTAGTCTACAAGCACTCATACCCCACTGAAAAACTCAAGGGTCAAATTAGTTGGCTGGGAATATGGCCAGGCAGCGAAAACACACCCAGATTCAGTCTCAGACTTTGGATTCTTTCTTTGCTGACAAAGAAGGCCAAAACATACAGCCTAAAGAAGACAACAAAGTCATAGAGCCTACAACAAAAGCCTCCAAGAAAAACATGAACTGGTCCCAGGCCATGGAAGAGCTCAAAAAGGAGTTGGAAAAGAAAGTTAGAGAAGTAGAGGAAAAATTGGGAAGAGAAATGAGAAGGATGCGAGAAAACCATGAAAAACAAGTCAATGACTTGCTAAAGGAGACCCAAGAAAATACTGAAAAATACACTGAAGAAAACAACACCTTAAAAAATAGACTAACTCAAATGGCAAAAGAGCTCCAAAAAGCCAATGAGGAGAAGAATGCCTTGAAAGGCAGAATTACCCAAATGGAAAAGGAGGTCCAAAAGACCACTGAAGAAAATACTACTTTAAAAATTAGATTGGAGCGAGTGGAAGCTAGTGACTTGATGAGAAATGAAGATATTATAAAACAGAACCAAAGGAATGAAAAAATGGAAGACAATGTGAAATATCTCATTGGAAAAACCACTGACCTGGAAAATAGATCCAGGAGAGATAATTTAAAAATTATTGGACTACCTGAAAGCCATGACCAAAAAAAGAGCCTAGATATCATCTTTCAAGAAACTATCAAGGAGAACTGCCCTGATATTCTAGAGCCACAGGGCAAAATAGAAATTGAAAGAATCCATCGATCGCCTCCTCAAATAGATCCCAAAAAGAAATCTCCTAGGAATATTGTTGCCAAATTACAGAGCTCCCAGATCAAGGAGAAAATACTATAAGCAGCCAGAAAGAAACAATTTGAGTATTGTGGAAACACAATTAGGATAACACAAGATCTAGCAGCTTCTACACTAAGGGATCGAAGAGCTTGGAATATGGCATTCCGGAGGTCAAAGGAGCTAGGATTAAAACCTAGAATCACCTACCCAGCAAAACTGAGTATCATGCTCCAAGGCAAAATATGGATTTTCAATAAAATAGAGGACTTTCAAGCTTTCTCAGTGAAAAGACCAGAACTGAATAGAAAATTTGACTTTCCAACACAAGATTCAAGAGAAGCATGAAAACGTAATCAAGAAATAGAAATTGCAAAGGACTTACTAAAGTTGAACTGTTTTGTTTACATTCTTACATGGAAAGATGACATGTATGATTCATGAGACCTCAATATTTGGGTAGCTGAAAGGAATATGCATATATATATATATATATATATATATATATATGTTTATGTATATATATATATAAGTGAATGTGTATGTATGTATATATCTGTGTGTGTATGTGTGTGTGTGTATATATATATATATATATATATATATATATATATATATATATATGTATAAGAGTGAGAGAGAGCAGACACAGGGTGAGTTGAAGATGAAGGGAAGATATCTAAAAGAAATAAAATCAAATTAAGGGATGAGAGAGCAACATACTGAGACAGAGAGATAGGGAGAGATAGAATGGGGTGGATTATCTCACATAAAGGTGGCAAGAGGAAGAAGTTCTGTGGGAGGAGGGGAGAGGGCAGGTGAGGGGGGAATGAGTGAACCTTGCTCTCATCAGATTTGGCTTGAGGAGGGAATACCATGCACACTCAATTGGGTATCTTACCCCACAGGAAAGAAGAGGGAGGAAGATAAAAAATAAAAGGGGGGGATGAAGGAGGGGAGGGCAGATGGGGGTGGAGGTAATCAAAACAAACACTTTGGAAAGGGGACAGGATCAAGGGAGAAAATTCAATAAAGTGGGATGGGTTGGGAAGGAGTAAAATATAGTTAGTCTTTCACAACATGAGTATTGTGGAAGGCTTATACATAATGATACACATGTGGCCTATGTTGAATTGCTTGACTTCTTAGGGAGGGTGGGTGAGAAGGGAAGAGGGGAGAGAATTTGGAACTCAAAGTTTTAAAAACAGATGTTCAAAAACAAACAAAAAAAAAGTTTTGCATGCAACTAGAAAATGAGATATTCAGGCAATAGGGCATAAAAAATTATCTTGCCCTACAAGAAAGGAAGGGAAAAGGGGATGGGGGGGTTGATAGAGGGGAGGGCTGACTGGGGAACAGGGCAACCAGAATATATGTCATCTTGGAGTGGGGGGGAGGGTAGAAATGGGGAGAAAATTAGTAATTCAAACTCTTGTGAAAATCAATGCTGAAAACTAAATATGTTAAATAAATTTAAATTTAAACTGGTAAAAAAAAATAAAACAAAAAAAAAACCAAAACAATAAAAAAAGAAAAAGATCCCAAAAAGAAAACTCCTAGGAATATTGTCGCCAAATTCCAGAGTTTTCAGATTAAGGAGCAAATACTGCAAGCAGCCAGAAAGAAACAATTTGAATATTGTGGAAACACAATCAGGATAACACAAAATCTAGCAGCTTCTACCATAAGGGATCGAAGAGCTTGGAATATGACATTCCGGAGGTCAAAGGAGCTAGGATTAAAACCAAGAATCACCTACCCAGCAAAATTGAGTATAATGCTCCAAGGCAAAATATGGATTTTCAATATAATAAAGGACTTTCAAGCTTTCTCAGTGAAAAAACCAGAGCTGAATAGAAAATTTGACTTTCAAACACAAGGATCCAGAGAAGCATGAGAAGGTAAACAAGAAAGAGAATTCATAAGGAACTTACTAAAGCTGAACTGTTTTGTTTACATTCCTACAGGGAAAGATGTGTGTAATTCATGAGACTTTTCTCCGTATTAGGGTAGTTGAAGGGAATATAAGGGAATATACATATATATATATATACATATATATGTGTATATATATATATATATATATATATATGTATATATATATATATATATATATATATATAGACAGAGGGCACAGGGTGAGTTGAATATGAAGGGATGATATCTAAAAAGATGAAATAAATTTAAGGGGTGAGAGAAGAATATATTGACAGAGGGAGAAAGGGAGAGATAGAATGGGGTAAATTATCTCACAGAAAAGTGGCAATAAAAAGCAGTTCTGTTGGAAGGGAAGAGGGGGCAGGTGAGGGGAAATGAGTAAATCTTACTCTCATCAGATTATAACCTGAGGATGGAATAACATACACACTCAAATGGGTATCTTATTTCACAGGAAAGTTAGAGGAATGGAATAAAAAAGCAGGGATGATAGAAGGGAAGGCAGATAGGGGGAGGAGGTAATCAAAAGCAAACACTTTTGAAAAGGAACAGGGTCAAGGGAGAAAATTGAATAAATGGGGACAGGATAGGATGGAAGGAAATACAGTTAGCCTTTCACAACATGGTCATTCTGGAAGTGTTTTGCATGGTGATACAAGTGTGATCTATTTTGAATTGCTTGCCTTCCTGGGGAGTGTGGGTGGGAAGGGAGTGGGTGGGAGAGTATTTGGAACTCAAAGTCTTAAAAGCAGATGTTTAAAAAAGTTGTTTTTTTGCATTCAGCTGGGAAACAAGACATATAGGGAATGGGGCATAGAAATCTATCCTGTCCTACAACAAAGTAAGGGGAAAGGGTATGGGGGCGGGAGTGCGGTGGCAGAAGGGAGGGCTGACTGGGGAACAAGGCAATCAGAATATATGCCATCTTGGAATTGGGGGAGGGTAGAAATGGGGAGAAAATTTGTAATTCAAAATCTTGTCGATATCAATGTTGAAAACCAATAATTAAATAAAAATGATAAAATTTAAAAAAAAACAGAATGTGAGCTTGTTGAGGGAAGCAAATGTGTTTTTGCCTTTGTATCCTCTGGAGCTCAGCTCAGTACCTGAAATGTAATAAGTGCTTAATAAATCCTTGTTGACCAACTGATTGACAAACCAGAAGCCCAGTGTTCTCATCCCACCATTGCCTCTGGCCAGGTTGGCACAACTGTCAACACCAAAAAAAACTGAAGGGAACACTATTTGCCTCTGAAGTTCTAAGGTCTGAGCCTGCTAATCAATGGTGCCACCTGGAAAGTCTTGAGCTCTCAGAGTTGCAGATGTGGGTTTTGAGGATAAAGAAAATTTGCCTTCGGTAAAGGCAACATGAGAGCCCTGCAGCATGGGAGGCTGAAAGAGCATAGGCTTTTGTCCATGAGCTTGAGGCAGCATGGGAGGGATCTGTAGGATGGTCAAGCATTGTCAAACAGGGCCAACAACATTCTCTGGAGCCTGGAGAGGTCTCAGGATGATGGACTTAAAACAGGAAGGGACCTCAGAAGTCAAATAGTCTAACCTCTTCATTTTACAGATAAGGAAACAGACTCTGGAAAGTTGAGAGACTTGTTTAAGGTCTCTTAAGCTGGAGCTCTTCAGGACTCCCTACTTAGCCCCACCTCTCACCCTCATTTTGGCTAGTGCCTTTCTTTCTTTTATTTATTTATTTTTTTATTGAATATATTTAGTTTTCAGCATTTTCACAAGGGTTTGAATTACAAATTTTCTCCCCATTTCTACCCTCCCCCCCAACTCCAAGATGGCATATATTCTGGTTGCCCTGCTCCCCAGTCAGCCCTCCCTTCTGTCACCCCACTCTCCCCCATCCCCTTTTCCCTTACTTTCTTGTAGGGCAAGATAAATTTCTATGCCCAATTGCCTGTGTATCTTATTTTCTAGTTGCATGCAAAAACATTTTTTTTTTTTGTTTTTGAACATCTGTTTTTAAAACTTTGAGTTCCAAATTCTCTCCCCTCTTCCCTCCCCACCCACCCTCCCTAAGAAGTCAAGCAATTCAATATAGGCCACGTGCATATCATTATGTATAACCCTTCCACAATACTCATGTTGTGAAAGACTAACTATATTTTGCTCCTTCCTAACCTATCCCCCTTTACTGAATTTTCTCCCTTGACCCTGTCCCCTTTTGAAAGTGTTTGTTTTTGATTACGTCCACCCCATTCTGCCCTCCCTTCTATCAGCCCCCCTTTTTATCTTCTTCCTCCTCTTTTCCTGTGGGATAAGATACCCAATTGAGTATGTATGCTATTCCCTCCTCAGATCAAATCTGATGAGAGCAAGATTCACTCATTCCCCCTCACCTGCCTTCTCTTCTCTTCCTCCAGAACTGCTTTTTCTTGTCACTTTTATGCGAGATAATTTACCCCATTCTATCTCTCCCTATCTCCCTCTCTCAATATATTCCTCTCTCATCCCTTAATTTGATTTTATTTCTTTTAGATATCTTCCCTTGATCTTCAACTCACCCTGTTCCCGCTCTCTCTCTCTCTCTCTCTCTCTCTCTCTCTCTCTCTCTCTCTCTCTATATATATATATATATATATATATATACATACATACATACATACATACACAATCACATATACATATATATATATACACACATATGCATATATCCTTCAGCTACCCTAATACTGAGGTCTCATGAATCATACACATCATCTTTCTATGTAGGAATGTAAACAAAACAGTTCAACTTTAGTAAGTCCCTTGAAATTTCTTTTTCTTGTTCTTTTTCTTGATTACCTTTTCATGCTTCTCTTGATTCTTGTGTTTGAAAGTCAGATTTTCTATTCAGCTCTGGTCTTTCCACTGAGAAAGCTTGAAAGTCCTCTATTTTATTGAAAATCCATATTTTGCCTTGGAGCATGATACTTAGTTTTGCTGGGTAGGTGATTCTTGGTTTTAATCCTAGCTCCATTGACCTCTGGAATATCATATTCGAAGCCCTTCAATCTCTTAATGTAGAAGCTGCCAGATCTTGGGTTATTCTGATTGGGTTTCCACAATACTCAAAGTGTTTCTTTCTGGCTGCTTGCAGTATTTTCTCCTTGATCTGGGAGCTCTGTAATTTGGCAACAATATTCCTAGGAGATTTCTTTTTGGGATCTATTTGAGGAGGCGATCGATGGATTCTTTCAATTTCTATTTTGCCCTGTGGCTCTAGAATATCAGGGCAGTTCTCCTTGATAGTTTCTTGAAAGATGATATCTAGGCTCTTTTTTTGGTCATGGCTTTCAGGTAGTCCAATAATTTTTAAATTATCTCTCCTGGATCTATTTTCCAGGTCAGTGGTTTTTCCAATGAGATATTTCACATTGTCTTCCATTTTTTCATTCCTTTGGTTCTGTTTTATAATATCTTCATTTCTCATCAAGTCACTAGCTTCCACTTGCTCCAATCTAATTTTTAAAGTAGTATTTTCTTCAGTGGTCTTTCGGACTCCCTTTTCCCCTTGGCTAATTCTGCCTTTCAAGGCATTCTTCTCCTCATTGGCTCTTTGGAGCTCTTTTGTCATTTGAGTTAGTCTATTTTTTAAGGTGTTGTTTTCTTCAGTATATTTTTCAGTATTTTTTGGGTCTCCTTCAGGAAGTCATTGACTTGTTTTTTTATGATTTTCTTGCTTCCTTCTCATTTCTCTTCCCAATTTTTCCTCTACTTCTCTAACTTTCTTTTCCAACTCCTTTTTGAGCTCTTCCACGGCCTGGGACCACTTCATGTTTTTCTTGGAGGCTTTTGTTTTAGGCTCTTTGACTTTGTTAACTTCTTCCATCTGTATGTTTTGGTCTTCTTTGTCACCAAAGAAAGAATCCAAAGTCTGAGACTGAATCTGGGTGCGTTTTTGCTGCCTGGCCATATTCCCAGCCAACTAACTTGACCCTTGAGTTTTTCATCAGGGTATGACTGCTTGCAGAGTTTAGAGAACTATGTTCCACACATGGGGGGGATGCGCCAGCTCTGCCACACCAGCACTCCTCCTTCCCCAAGAACTCCCAACGCAGACTGGACTTAGATCTTCAGCAGGCTCTTCACTCCTGCTCTGATCCGCCACTTAATTCCTCCCACCAGGTGGGCCTGGGGCCGGAAGCAACTGCAGCTGTTCTTCTGTAGCTGCCCCACCTCCGCTGCCCTGGGGCGGTGGCCAAACTTCGAACTCCTTCCACTCCCGCAGCTTTTCCCACTAACCTTCTCTGCTGTCTTTGGTGTTTGTGGGTTGAGAAGTCTGGTAACTGCCGCAGCAAACTGATTCAGGGTTCTAGGGCATGCTCCGCCCGGCTCCTGGTCTGGTTAGTCCGAGCCACTCACACTGGGCTCTGCTCCGCTCTGCTCCCAGCCTGGTGTGATAGATCTTACCCAGCAACCATCCAAGCTGCCCTGGGCTGGGCACCTGCTTCCCTCTGCTGTTTTGTGGGTTCTACAGTTCTAGAATTGGTTGAGAGCCATTTTTTATAGGTTTTTGGAGGGACTCGGCGGGTAGCTCACGCTAGTCCCTGCTTTCCAGCTGCCATCTTGGCTCCGCCCCCGGCTGGTGTCTTTCTACTGAAAAGATTCTGGTTAGGTTTCCTCACTCTCTGTCTTTTGCAGAAACACCTGCTTCTTATGTACAGTCCCCTTGGCCTAGGGGCTCAGGACCCAAGTCCCCAGCCTCCTCCACACAACTGCTATTCCTTTAAGAGGATTGTATTAGGGCTCTGGTCTCAGGGATTCTGAGAAAAGTACCAGAAAATAGACAAGAAAGTCTGTATGCTGAATTTATCCATATATTTCAGCTTTAGATTTTACTTTGTGTTATTAGGATGCAGGCTCACCCTTGATGACCTGTTTGTTTCTAAATAAACATTCCCATCGACCCTGGGGTAGATAGGTAGTATAGTAAATAGAGCACTGGACTTAGAGTCAGGAATAACTGAGTTAAAATTCTGTTTCAAGCACATTTGCTAGTTGTGTGATCCTTACCAAGTTACTTAAACTTTCTTAGTCTCAGTTGCCTCAGCCTCAAAATGGGGTGATTATAATAGCACCTGTGTCAAATGAGACAACCTATGTAAACTACTTTGCAAACCTCAAAGTGCTATATAAATATCAACTACTACTAGTACTATTACTACCACTACTACTGCTGCTGCTGCTACTCCCACTATGACTTTCCTCTCTCCTATTCCCATTTGGCTTCAGAAAGTGTGGCTCCAACCCAGATATGCCAATCCTGTCAGAACACTATTCTAAGAGTAAGAGACCATAGGGCAGAGAAGCTGAAGGCATCACTCTTCTGTAATTAATTATTTTTATACCTGGGGCAACTACCACAAACTGCCTATGGCAAGTGGCCTAGAACCTACCCTCAGTTTGAAGAAAGAGGTCTCAAACATGATGAGTGGGGAAGAGACAGGGTCCCTAGGACACTGGTGGATGATGAGTTCTGGGGAGTCTGCTGCTGAGCTGGGGATGGGGAAAGCATTAGGGATCAATAGAGAACTCATCTCAACCCCACCTCAAAGTTTCTTATTTTGACTAATTGTCGTTACTAACTAGGTACCATTTTCTGTTGTTCTCATTGTCTATTCAGCCAGCGTCCTCCAAATCTGGCACCCTCTAAATACACTCTCTTGAGAGCAAAGCCATAATTGCCCCACCTTAGTTAGAGTTCTAGTTGAAGGGACCTTAGAGAACATCCAGCCATGCTTTTCATTTTACAAATGTAGAAATTACGGGCCAGGGAGATTGTAAAAAACTTGCCTAAGGTGATAGAGCGAAGCCAGGAATCAGGCTCCGAACTTCTGACTCCAAGTTCTATTAATTCTAGTATTAGCTACTACTAGCTGTGTAGCCCTTCCTCATTGTATAAGTTCCAGCAAGTCACAATGGCCTCCATGAATTTTGGTTTACCCATCTGAAAAATGGGGCCAGTGCCAATTTCACAGGGGTAATGTAAGGAGCAAATTTGATCATGGGTGTGAAAGCTCAGGGTGAAATAACAGGGATGTGCTGAATGTAAGTGAGGGATGTTTATTATTCTCCTTACTGACTGGAGGAGACCAGGGCTCCTTCAGCCAGGCTCCAGGCTCTCTCCAGTAGCAGCTGTGGCAGGATGGAGCTCCTGACAAATTTATTGGTCACACGACAGGCTCACAGCAGAGCAAGGGCTCATAAAAACTAAACCGTTTATTTTAAAAGTTCACACACACCTCGACAAAGGTAGGGGAAGAAAGGGAAGATGAAAGTCCCTCATGACCTTTTTGGGGTCAAGATGTTAGACCTGAAAAAGCATTTCTTACTCTTTCCTGGCCTTCCTTTGTCCTAAATGGGAGGCCACACAGCCCAGTGGAAGGAGTACTCAGTTTAGAGTCACTGAACTGAACATCCAGGGCCTGTTTCATCATGTGTAAAATGAGGAGCTGGTATCAGATGATCTCTGAGGTCCTTTCTGGCATTGTCCCCACCAGTTTTCAGTTTCCTCTCTCTCTGTCTCTCTCTCTCTCTCTCTCTCTCTCTGTCTCTCTGTGTCTGTCTTTGTCTCTGTGTCTTTCTCTTTGTCTGTGATTCCCGCTCTCTCTGTCTGTGTCTCTCTAAGTCTGTGTCTCAGTGTCTCTGTGTGTGTGTGTGTCTCTCTCTCCGTCTCCCTGTCTCTCTCTCTCTCTCTCTCTCTCTCTCTCTGTGTGTGTGTGTGTGTGTGTCCCTGGGTCTCTTTCCTTCTCTCTCCCTCTCTCTCCACATCCCTTCCCATATCAGGGAATGTCTCTTCAACCTGCCCCCCAAAATGCTCCTTGGAAGCTATGTGCAAATCTCACCCTCCTCCCAGCCTACCCTTCTCAGAGGCAGGCAGACCACAGCCTGTCAAGGGAGGGGCAGCCAGTGCCTGCAGCTAGCTTTGTCTCTGACACCTCCCTTTCAAGAGACAGCTTCAGCCAGCACCCCCTCCCGTAGGCCAGGGCTGAGCGATGCAGTTCGCAGACACAGGTCTGTCCTGGGGCCGCCTGCCCTTTCTCTCCCTTCCCCCTTCACCACCCCCTTACACACCAAGCCGGCATCCCCCAGGCTCTGCTGTTACCACCTGCAGCCCTCCTCCACCCACTCCCCTCAGGGCGGTGTGAGCAAAGTCTGTGCGGAGAGCAGGGTCTCTGCCAACGTATGCCGCCCCAGTGGAGGAAGAAAGAGATGAAGGGCTAGGGATCGAGGCCTTCGTGACCCATCCCCCCTTGAGTCAGACTGTGAGAAGGCACCTTCCTTGGCATCCTGCCAGCCCCCACTAGCCTGATGTAACCCCTCCACCCTCCTCCTCCTCCTGAGGGGACAGAGCCTGGGTCATAAAGGGAGTGTTTGATGTTGGGACCCAAGCTGCTGCTGCTTCTCCTTCTATCCCAAGTCAGACTTGCTCATTTGACTAGTTGGAACAAGTTGGAGAAATCCCACAGGTGTCGCCCATCGAGTTCTTCTGCTCTGCTCGTCATCACGCCCTGTGAGGCCAGCATAGCTCGGCTCACATTTGGGCTGATCACAGTAGCCAATGAGGAGGCAGACAGCGACTTTTTATTTTTCCCTATTATGGCTCTAATACTCTTCCCAGGAGAACCATCATACTCTCCTATACTGAACAGGGGTATGTGGGACATAGAATGAGGGAAGAGGAGCTGGAGACATAGATGTTCTGTGTAACTATCAACACTGCACACTCTCTGACCCCACTTCATCCTAACCCCCAATCAGTTAACCATCCAATTTATTAAATGCCTACAAATGTGTCAGGCACTTGCTAGGCAACAGGAAGACAGAAGTGAAAGTCTTTGTTCTTACTGTCTCAGGAGAGACAAGCCATATATATATATATATATATATATATATATATATATATATATATATATATATATACATATATACACACACACATATATTATACACATATTATACATATTATATGTTATATATACATATATATGCATATATGTGCGCATGCAGAATACACATATGTTAAATTAACATAAATGCAAGGTACCCAAAGGCAGAAAGGCCAGAGGTGTCTTGTCGTGTGAGGACTATGGAGAAGGCCTATTTGGCTGGACTGAAGGTGGTCAAAGACTTTAAAAGCTCAGTGGGGGACACATAGAAAATCTTCCCCCATATCTGCCCCCTGAGCAGCTGGATAAGTATGTAATGGTGTGACATACATGCAGCCATAGGGATCTGGTGAAAGAAATACAATGAACCTCAGTCTCTCAGACCTTGGGCAAATCCTGCACTTGCACCTTAGTTTACATATCTGTAAAATGAGAAGGTCATGTTAGATGACCCCTGAAGTCCTTCATAGCTTTCACCTTATGATGCTATGAGTTGTTGATCTCTCCAGAATTCCCTGGGGAAGGGTGGTCTATGTTATACCAGTGCCCCTATAACTGTTTCGGTCACGATGAAGATGCTCATTTAGGCTGTGTGACTGATGAGACTTGAGAAAGGATCCACAAGTCCTGAGTCCTCAGCACCAGTAGAAGCAGTAGTCAGGACGGGAGAGCCTGACAATGTCAGACTTAATGACACTGTTCTTTTCTGCATTTGATAAACATTTGCACACCTGCCTCTATTAGGTAATGTTGATAGAGCCATAACTAGCATGGGGGAAATCAGGGATTTGCCCCAGGCTGCCAACATTGGAGGAACTTTCTGTGCCCACTAGCCTCACGGCTTGGGTACTCCCTTAATTGGACTTGGGTCAACATTCTCAGGGTCCTATTGCCATGGCATCCCTCTTCTGGTACTTGATTTTACCTGTGTCCAACTGCTGCTTCCTGCAACATCCTCCGCTTCCTCCATTGAAGAGCTGTGGGTAGGTTTTCCTAAGTATTACATAGGCACAAGATTGCTATCTTTTCTATACCCAACCTAGGAGGACTGCCGTAAGGTCTGGTGCTATGCTTTTCATGGGAGATGGCTGTGATATATCTCTTACTCGTAGAGAAAGTGCTTGCTCAGGGTCTGTCTCTCCTGGGCTAGTGCTCCGGAGTCTGTTCCCTGCTTTGGTGCTTGAGTCCTAACCTCTGGTTCTACACTCAATAAATAACTTTGTTCCAGTTGCCAGAATTCCCAGCTATTTTCTGCTAGATCTGGTCTCTGTCCTCGGGGACCTTCTAGTCTAGTGGGGATAAGAAATAGCAATTCCCATGACTATCTTCCTGACTATGGGCCTTGCTCCTTCTTTCCTTCCTGTGTCACATCTTCTCTCTTATAGCAGGGGTTCTTGAAAGGTAAGGAGCAAAAATCTTCAGTGACTGGTGAGTCTCATGCAACATTTTCTAGGTAAGAAGGACAGGGCCGGGCAGGTCTCTGATATACCCAGCCCTGTCAGACACCTGATTGGTTCTTGGAACACACAAAGGGCCAAAGAGTAATGTTGTAGGTGACTAGACAATCCTTAGTCCTTGGTGTCATGAAAAGATGCTTGCTTGGCATTCCAGGGCATATTAAGTATCCTTAGATATCTCTGGGACTGCTCACTATGCATCCAGGCCCTTGATCTTCTGCAGAGCACCATAACTTAGCTTTATAATGAATTCTCTTCAAGCCTTCTCATAAATTCTCAAACAATTCTTGGGACGAATGGAAGGAACCATTATTGGCCATGCTTATGTTGAATTGGAAAAATGGAAAAAAATGTTCCTGGGGAGGTTAATGTGATTTTCCCAAAGGGATTCAGTATCAGGGTGTGACCTAGAATCCAGGGATCTCGAATCTGAATTATATGCTCCGCAAAGAGTGTTCCCAGGGTCTGGCTGCTTCCCGACAGCCACGTAGGGACCCTCCCCAGCTGTTCACATGAAGTGGAGAGAGACAGGCCTCAGCCTGTGGGAGAGACAAAAGGGAGGAGCTGCAGAGAAGAGCTGGGGCACCACCCGGCCCCACTCTGATGCCTGCCATTCATTTCTCAATATTGAAATAATCTTCCAGTGGCCCCATCAGCGGGCTCAGAGCCAATCTTCCCCATTCTCGCAAATGATCCCCTTGAATCTGAACGACGTAGATCATAGTGAATGCTTATCAACTCCTTTAGTGAACTGTGTGAGTGATACAGAAACAAATCAAAGGATAAGGTTGAGGCAGGAAACACTGGGCTTATTTCTGACTTAAGTCTGACCTAGGCTAGCAAGGAGAAGTGAATTCAGGCAAGCCACTGTGCCAGAATTTTTCTAAATTGCCTAGAAATTGCCCCTCCCCAAGTTGTTTTCCTGAGGTATCCAGATCCTTCAATCTTCTCTTTAATTAGCCTGTGCAGACCAGACCATATAAGGCCATGGGGTCTGAAGTGGTCAAGACCCTCAATCAGACCTCTTCTTCCAGAAGCTCCCCCTGCACATAAGACTGAGGTAATCTGTAATGGCTGCAAGGGAAGACTGGTTCTCTCCTGAACCCCTGCCAAGTCTTCCAGCAGCCACAGAGAATGTTCCAGACAGGTCCCCACATGCCCCCTAGCCCAGCTGGGCCTGAACTACAGGATTGGGAGCCCTGGGCTGTCGCAGACACTAGCACAGCTCAAGTATTCTAATGTTTTTCAGCAACTCTTGGGGTTACTTGGTTCAGGAACACACTTCACATCTGGAGATTTCATTTGCAGGACTGGAAAACAATCCTGATGTTCCAAATGGATTTGCACTGAGCCTGGGGTGACAGGAGGAGGGGGAAAGGATAAAGGGAGGAAAAAAAGAAAGTTTTCTGAAAGGTCAAGGACAAATCCCTTGTCTGTCTACACAGCAGGGTCTGGATTTTTTCCAATCTGCTAAACATCGATTTAAGAGGCCCAATACTGCAGTAATTCAGATGCATCTCTTACATGGATTCAAAATGATGCAGCAACCCCCCTTTCTCAAGCAAATATTGGACATAATTAACCCTTTAGCATTGTTTCAGACATTAAACAGAAAATAAGATTCTGGTGTCTCTAATAGAATATCTAAGTGGTTGGATTAAAGAGACGAAAACAACAAAAAATCAGTTGGATAAGCATTATAGAATAGAATGAAAGAGGCCTTGGGTGTCATTTTGCTTGATTTACTTATGTGAAATATAGAGAAACTGAGGCACAGAGAGGAGGAGAGATTTGCTGCTGTGAATTAGTAGCAGAGTTGGCACTAGTGTTTTTCTTTTAAATTTTGTTTTGTCTTTGTCGGTCAACAAGTATTTTTCTTCAGACTAGAGCCCAGGTCTCTTAATTCCTAGTGTTTTAGCACAGTGCCTGACACAGAGTAGGCACTTAATTAAAGTTATTTGAATTGAATTTTATCTGTTAACTCTATTAGGCTAAGTGACCTGTCCGTGGTCACATAGCTTTTCATTGCTGATGTTGTTTCGTTGTCCCACTCTTCGTGACCCTGTTTGGGGTTCTCTTGGCAGAGATACTGGAGTGCTTTGCCATGTCCTTCTCCAGCTCATTTTACAGATGAGGAAACTGAGGCAGGCAGGGTTAAGTGACTTGCCCAGGGTCACACAGCTAGTAAGTGTCTGAAGCTTGATTTGAACTCATGAAGACGACTCTTCTTGACTCCAGGCCTGGCACTCTATCTACTTCAACATTAGCTTCCCTGACCAATTCCTAACAATATCTATAATCTAGGTCCCTATTTCTGGCCACAGACTGACTCCTAACCTTTGATCAGATGTCTTAAAATGCACAGTGCAAGGAAGACGGATCTTGATTGATGCAGAAAGATGTCAAAGGAGGCTGAGAGGGAGTCGGTAGTGTCATCTTCCCATGCAGAGAATAAAGTTTTGAATCCCCATTAGCAGTATTATTTTTCATGTGAATTTCCATCTCTGTTAAAGTCCTTCCCTGATGTCTCATGGTAACATGGAGGTGACCTCTATTTCTCAAAAGCAGAAGCCCAGATGGGTTCTGCAAAGTCGGAAAGAAGGTTTTGAGTATGAGCCTGGCAATCCAGCAATGGCTCCTTTAACTGTCATCCAATGAAATCCAACGGGTGATCTTTAGCATAGAGGAGTAGCATGATGATCGAGAGCCAACTCCTAGTTAGGATGACCTGGGTTCAAGATGTGCCCTCACACTGGCTGTGTGGCTTTGGACAAGTCATTTAACTTCTCAGTGTTCCAGGCAACTCTCTTTAAGAATGAGTTTGCAGAACTAGTGCTGATCTGCATGGGCAGATTCACCCTATAGGTGAAGCTCTGGATCACCACTCCTCTCTCCCTTCCCCCCATAAAAAATCAGACAGGCTCATCACTAAGTCCCTTGCTTCCTCTGTTTAGAAATTCCTTCCCTCTCACTGAACCAATGATGAGGCCTATCCTTTGTCAACCCTTTGTAGTTCCAAGGCCTTGGCTTCTGAAAGATCCAATGCTTCTTTTCTCATCTGATTTTCCATGTATTTAAGACACACCATTACTCCCCAAGAGGTACATCTCCTTTTTGACCACCAAGCTAAAGGATGACTGAATAATGTATGACTGCTGAAAGACCCAATTTGGGAGCCTTTATCCATGCAAAAATCCCATTGGTTTCAACGGCAATTAGCTTCAATGGGAGCTTGGCCTGATTAATAATAATACCACCTCCTATTTATAGATCATCTTTCTCCAAGGAGACGAAAGTGCTTTGTAGACATTACCTAATCTGTCCTGACAGCATTCCCGTAAGGAGGGTCTAGGACTGGCTGATCACTCCTCCTTAATGGAGAATTCACCATCATTAGAGGTCTTCAGGATCAAGCTAGATGACCACTCACCAGGGATAATGTAGAAGAAATTCCACTTCTAGGCCTCTGAGGTCCCTTTTAGCTCTATGGTTCTGTGCTTCCATAAAGAAGGCTGGCTCAGAGAGTGGGTGGTAATTTTCCCTGGCCATGAGTAGCAGGTATATCTGAGTCATCGTTATCATATCCTCAACAGGTCCAGGCAAGAGATCAATATTGCCCCTCTTTTCTTCCTATCGGTCTTCTTAGTCCATTCCTCTTCCTCTGGTTTGGTGTCAGGAAGACATGAGTTCAAATTCTGCCTCAGACCCAGATGAGCTGGATCCAAAGCAAGTCACTTAAGCTCTGTTAGCTTTAGTTTTCTAATCAGTAAAATGGATATGATAAGAACACCCACCTCACAGGTCTATTGTTAGGATCAAATGAGACAGTATGGGTAAAGCACTTTGTAAATCTTGAAACACATTATAAATGTTAGCTGCTATGAAGATCACGATGATAGGGTGGTGGTGGTGGTGATGATGATGACTCCTCTTACTGCTGAATCAGCTTGGTTTTATGTGTATGATTCCCTTAGTGAAGTTGTGGTGGTAGGCATAGGGCTGGATTAGCCATTGTTATTACCCCTTGGAAAGAGTTGAGTTCCTCTTCTGACTTTGATGCTGCTTCTACTTCCTCCTCCTTCTCCTCCTCCTCTTCCTTCTGCTCTTCTTCCTCCTTCTGTTCCTCCTCCTCCTCCTAGGCTCCACTGATTCTAGTGGGGTAAGGTGGACAAGTCCCTTTTTGAACCAAAATTTTGGTTATCAGCATTATCTTCCCCCCAACTTGGCATTAAAAGCCTTTCACAACATTGCCCAAACCCAATGTTCCTGTCTTATTATGTATCATTCCCCTCACTCAACTCTATGCTTTCATCCATCTAGAGTCCAGCCAAATTGGTCTTCTTGTCCAGAAGGTACACCTTCCTTACCTATGCTTCTTAAAAGTCCTTTGTTTTCTTTAAGACTCAGCCCAAATGTCACCTTCTTACCTGATCATCCCAGCTGCTAGTAATGTCCCCCATTTACAATTAACTTTCATCTCTTTTGTACATACCTTTATGTAGACATGTTATGTCATCAAATAGGATGTAAGCTCCCTCAGGAAAGGAACTCTTCCCTTTTTCTCTTTGTATCCCCAGAAAGAACACAGCGCCTAGTACTAACAAAAGCTTAATACGTGTATTCACATTCATTCAAATAAACTTTATTAAGTGCCTACTATGTACGATGTACTATATTACATGTTAGGAGAGATATAAAGTTTGGATAAGACATGGTCTCTGCCTGTGTCATCCTCTATCTATCTAGCCCCAGATGGCTCTGGAGGAGAACGTGAGGCTGGTGACCTTGCACAGCCCTCCTTCGCTCAAGTCAAAGTCAACTGCAAGTCATGTCATCATTTCCCTGATATCATGGTCCTCTTCAAAAACAAAGGACAAACACAACAACAATAATCTATCTATCTATCTATCTACCTATCTGTCTATCTACTTGTCTGTCTCTCTATCTATCTGTATTTTATTTATTTTAGTGAAGAGAAAAATAAAGAAAGCTTGATTGTCATCTTCAAATGACAGAATATAAAGGCTTTTAGAGTTATAGAAAGACCTTAGAAGTCACCCAGGCCATAGCAGGGTTTACAAGGGAGAGGAAGTAAGCAATTTCCCTCTGTTTTCTGCAGAGAACCAAATAGAAATAAGTGGACTTAAATGTTATCATGAATGACTGTAGCTGGGCATAAGGCAGAACTTCCTGAGCAGTGAAAAGACAGAACTGGGAAGGAAAATCAAGGAAAGCGAGCATGCATTTTCTCCGTTTGTAGACACCTCCCAGAAGACAATGGGTGGCTGGGCCTAGTGATGCATCTAAACCTCTACTAGTAGTGAATGGGGTGGAGAAGGGGAAGGAACTGGAACAGAAAGTATAAAATCTTCTTTTTAAAATATTGAAAGGAGGGTTTCATTTATTTATTTTTAATGGAAACTTTCAATGTGATAGAAGTGGTAATGATTATAATGACTCATATTTCTACCATACACCATGGCTTAGAAAGCACTTAGGATCATGGGACCATAGATTTGAAACTGGAAGGGACCTCACAAGTCATCCTCTAGTCCAATTCACCCATTATACAGATGAGTAAAACTCGGCCCAGAAAGGTTAAACAATTAGTCCAGGGTCATACGGCTTATGTCTTCCTTAGAATTCGAATCCATTCCTTCCTGACTCCAAGCTCCATGCTGTGTTCATGACATCCAACATAATGGAAGAAGTGAGGATATTGTTTACTTCTTACTTTTCAGCCACCTCTCCCTCTTCCTCTTAAAATATTTTTAAATGTGATATAGTTGAAAGAGTACTTGTCCTAAAATCAGAAGACCTGTTTCAAATTTTCCCTGTGAAACTATCCGTGTGACCTTGGCCAAGTCATTTAATGTCTTTTGGGTCTCAGTTTCTTGCTCTGTAAAATGGGCATGGTTGGATTAAATAACCTCTCAGATTCTTTTGGCCTCAAGAGTTGTGATTCAATAATAATGAAACCTCTTGCCCAAACCACTGCCCATAAGATGGAAGATGGCTAAAGCCTCTGTCCATACCAGGAAATTAGTCTGGTCCCTGTACCAGTTCAACAGCTAGGTCTTTCTCAGTCCTCACCCAGGCCTGATCTCGTCCGGGCTAAGAGAACTTCTTAGCTGCCTGGAGGTACTTGACCTGAATCCAGAAGGTTTGAGTCATACTCTTTCCTTTCCAAGAAATTAAGTTTTACAAAATTTACTAGACACTTCTTCAGTTAGAACCAAGAGTGTGAGAGAAGTCTGGAGGTCTAAGATGTTCCCATTGATGAAGCTGATTGGCTGATTCTGAGATTCAAAAGTCTGCTTTCAAGTTTCATAGATTCCCTCCCCAACTGTGCGTCCCAGATTACAACGAAAGGATAACCAGAGTGATGGTCAAACCGTGCCTGCGTATGGCTGCGTTACAGCTCTATTTACAGAATGTTGTAAGATTTGCAAAATACTTGAATGCAGCACAGAAACCAGGAATCAGGGTTAAGGGAGAAACCGGGGCCCCAGCACCTGTGAGAACTGGGCGAGTACCTTCTTTGGCCAAAGAACCAACATCTAGAAACAATTGCGGTAATTAAGCATAATTTTTGCCACTTTCAGCTAACACACATAATGAGAATCTCAACGTGTGTCCTTCTGGAACTGTGAGTAATGGAGGATTCACACTGCAGGAGGCTAATGATGGGAATCCTAGCGTTTGCTCTGGGGTTGGTCTTCCAGGTCTCACATAGATGCAGGATTACTTTTATTTTCCTCTGCTGCTAAAAGGAGGCCACGTGCAGGCTGGCGAGCTTCCTCTGGTCAGGCGCAGCTTTCTAACTTGTCCCACAGGAAACTTGAAGGAACCTAGATTAGAAAATACTAGTACGATCTCTGAGTTTCTGTCTACATGACTGTCAGGGGGACCTAGGTTTCTCAACACCTTCCTGGGATTTCAATAGAGGCAAATAAGGCAACAGAATGCAGAGAAGCTCATGAATCTCAAGTATCGGGAGGCCCTTTTCTGTGTCATCTCACCACCCCTTCCCCCTAAATTCACCCCACAAAAGAAAAAAAAAACATTGAGACAACAGATTTGAAAATGCCACATAAGCTTTTTTAAAAGCACAGGAAAAAATAAAAAATTCGGAAACAATCATAGACAAAAAGGGCAACTTTGAAAGTTACATTTTGAATTTATTATCTATTTTAAAAGAAAAGTAAAATGTACATAATAGAGATTTGCAATTTCATATACAATCCTTTTCTTTTACAATGTCTATATGGAAATAACTGTTTTACTTGATGTTTGTTAGGTTCAGATTTTTTAAATAAAATAAGAAAAAAGAAGAAAAATCATGAATCTATGAAAAAATCATAGATTTAGAGAGAGCAAAGCCTTAGACACCATCTAGTCCAATTGCTTCCTTTTATACATAGAGAAACTGAGACCCATGGAGACTAAATGACTTAACCAAATTCACAAGGGAAGTACGTGACAGAGATAGAATTTGAACCTGTGTTCTCTAATTCCAAATTTAGTGATTTTTCTCCAGACCTGAGGATTAAGTATAAGACAAGAGCAGAACAACTCAGGCTCCTTGCAAAGTTCTATTGTTTCCAACATTCTAATTGCCAGCGGGTACCAAGCTCCTGTTTTCTGACTCCAAGATCTGATCATCTCTACACTCTGACTGTCTTCTTTGCCCAGTAGCATGGTGGGAAGTGTTCTAGACTTGGAGTCAAGATACTTGAGTCTGAATCCCAGCTCTGACCCTTGCTAGTCCTCTGACCCTGGGCAAGTCAATTCCTATCTCTGAGCCACATCTATAAAATGAGACTTGATATTTATACTACATTACTCATCAATTGTTGTGAAGAAAGTGCTTTCTAAACCACTGAAAACTACATAAATATGAGTAATCCTTATCGTTATTAGAGAAAAAAGTTCTCATCTTCTTTAATGGTATTCAGATAGAAATGGACAAGTCACTGCCCTGCTATTATCCTTTTTATCTTTAATGTTCTATTAAAAGGGCAGAGTCAAGATGGCAGAGTAAAAGGTCACAACTTCTGAACCTTTCTCCAAACCTCTCCTAGAAAATGACCATAGAAAACACCAAACAGAATTCTGAGCAGGAAAGTCAGAGTAAGCCATTTTTGCCAGCCTAGGGATGTTTAGAAAGACTGAAAGAAAGGTCTATGGGTGGGGGCTGTGGCACGAGAGAAGTATTGGGTGGTAGTGGCAGACAGCAGCCACAGGAAGCAGTCGTAGTGGCTGCAGCAACATCAATGACAATGGGTTAGTAATGGGACGAATACCTGGTCAGAAAAGGATCTCAAGGGACCCATGTCCTAACACTGAGCACATGATTGGGTGACATTTGGCATCTCTTTGACCTGTTGCCTCATTCTGGGGCATGGTCTCAGGGAAGAGAGGAGCAGTTACAATTACTAAGGAGTAGGTGCTTTACCTGTGTAAAGACCATAGTATAGACTAAGAAGGCAGAGATCAGACCTTTCCCCAGATCACACCACTGTGGAGGCAGCAAAAACCTACAGGCCCTAAGACAGAGCTATAAAAGCAGAAAGATAATAGAAAGAAGCTCAGACTAGTCAATCTCCTCCAGAGATAAGCAGAATCCAAATTCTAACATAAAGTCTAAGGTCAAGAAATAAGCTAGAAGAAAAATGAGCAAACAACAACAAAAAAAGAGCCTGACCTTAAAAATCTACTATTTTTGACAGAGAAGCTCAAGACACAAATTCAGAAGATGAATACTTGAAAACATCTACAAGTAAAGGCTCAAAAATGCAGATAGGATGTAAACCCAACAAGAATTCCTAGAAGAGCTAAAGAAAGAGATAAAAAAGAACAAACAAAAAGATTTTAAAAATCAAATCAGAATGTGTAAAAATTGGGAAAATAAATGAGAGCTATACAAGAAAATTATCAAAAGAGAATTAATAGTTTAGTTTTAAAAAGGCCAAAAAAGTTCTATGATACACAAATGACTAAAATAGCTGCTTTTAAAAGGCAAATATTGATATTGCCTTTATTATTTATATTGTTCTGATTTTTGTGATTTCATTTAGATAGACGTAGTCCTGGGATAAGTTACTAACCTACTATTATAATTTTATCTTTAATGTTCTAAGGACTATTGATCAGGTGTATAAAATCATTGCTTTTTATAGTTGAATAAAAGTATAGGAATGCAAGTTTCTCTTCTATTGGCTCACTGAAAGTTTCCTTAGTACAACTTCAGTAGTAGGGACGCTATGTGCATCATTGTGTTCCCACATGATTTTAATTTCCTGTTTTATGTCTTTGTGTATTAAAAGCTTTTCCTTCTGAGTAACTTGGAGATTAGAAGGATTTGGTATGGGAATCTCTATTAAAACTCCTAAAATTTTGTGAATCAATATTAGATTGAGGCAGTTGTGGGCCAGTTGTCTGCAATGATGCTTGAGTTCTAATGGATTGCATTGGCTGAGTTTTAGTCTAGTATATCTGCAGCTGTTTTGGTGGTCTGTAGATTTGTTTTCCAATAGTCCATGAAAGATATTGAAATTTTGATATATGATTCTTGTTACCAGATCATCACTTGTAAGATATTTAGTAGGTGCTAAATTTTCATAGCTTATAGTGATGAGTTGTTCAGTTTCTACCATCTCCCCATTGATCACTAATTCCTGTTTCCTAAGGACAGCCTTTCTGTAGTTCCTGGTGGCAATGGCCAGGTCC
Source organism: Trichosurus vulpecula (assembly GCF_011100635.1). Lineage (NCBI taxonomy): Eukaryota > Metazoa > Chordata > Mammalia > Diprotodontia > Phalangeridae > Trichosurus > Trichosurus vulpecula. Next base: position 107,349,832 of record NC_050575.1, read on the forward strand.
TAAATTGCCATCAGAAACTCTTCCATCTCCACAAATAAATCAGCATGACCCAGCCGTTTATTTGGCACCTCGTTATTGATAGATTGTTAGCTGGATCCTTGCAGATGGCGCCTGTGTAGGACCTTTTTGACACCACTCTCAGATCTCATCCATTTCAAAGATTCCATCCAGAGGTAACCCACTTTTGGTTGCATCAAACACATGCAATGCAGCATACTTGTTTTTAGATTTTACTATTCATTAGTTACTAGCTATGTGACCCTGGGTAAGTCATTTAACCCTGTTTGCCTCAGTGTCCTCATCTACAAAAATGAGCTGGAGAAGGAAATGGCAAATCACTCCAGTATATTCTTGCCAAGAAAACCCCTAATGGGGTTATGAAGAGTTGGGCATGACAGAAATGACTGAACAACAACAAAAATTGCTCAATTAAATTATACCTGCTTGTTCTAGAATTATTTCTATAGGTTTTGGACTATTATTATTACTATTAGTACTATTATTATACCAAATATGTTACCTCCCCTCAATTAAACTATAAACTCCTTGTGGGCAGGGACTGCAGTGTGTTCCATATTCATGTTTCTAGAACCAAAGACAGTGATCTGCATCATTAGATTTTTAATTACTGTTCATTAAATAAATAACTCAATGAATGAATGACTAACTTGGATCCTTGACAGTAGTATGATTCTTCAGTATCTCTACTCCTGCCTACTGTTGCCCTTCCCTACACACGACTTGTTGGTACCATTCCTCTCCTGCCTTTGCTGGTCCAGACTGGCAGGCTCGGCTTCTATTAACCATTTGGCAAGGTAGTACTGGTTCTATCACTTAATGCACTAGTACCTAAGCTCCACCTATACCCAATTTTACATTGATCTCAAACATTTGCCCTGATAATTAGGATCAGTCTCTACAGCCAGTTTGACTTGTAGAACTTGTCTACTGCACTTGCTTCAAAGCAACTAGGGGGCACAGGGGATAGAGTATGGGACTTGGAGTCAGGAAGACCTGAGTTTGAATATTGCCCTGTGTATCCCTAGATAAGTCATTTACCTTCTCTGTGCCTCAGTTTCTTTCTCTTAAAATGTGGATAATAATAGCACAGGGTCATCCTAAGGATTAAATGAGTTAACCTATGTAAAGTGTTTTGTAAATCTTAATTCGCCATGTAAATTCTAGCTATTATTATTAAAGTTAGGACATCAAAAGCAGTTTATTCAGTTCTGCCATCCAGTCAGTTGTGTGCTGTATAGACAAAACAACCATTGGAATGACTGACTTTTTTGCTTTTCCCTTACTTGCTGGGTCATGTTTTCTTTCCCCAGAATAAATGACTATATAACTTGCAGAAAAAGCAAAAAAATTCAGTCACTTGATGGGCCCTTCTGTGTTGTAGCTGTACATTTAGGGTAAAATGGGAGGTGGTGGTGAATGTGATGATTATCTGGATAATTCAAGTGCCTGAAACACTGAATGGAACTGATGAAGCTAAGGGAGAAAAAAATAAAATAATTCTAATTTTAATTTTCCAGACACAACATAAAGAGATAGACAGCAACATTCTTCATCCTGCTTGGAGTACAGTGATGGACATCTTGCGCTAACCTCCCCACTCTTACCTTCACCAAGTCAAGCTGGGGTTTCCATAGCTCTTCTATTTGTGACTTTTTAATAAAAGCTTGCTCTTCTCCCTGGAAAGTGAATGAATGAGCCTAGCTCTCTCACAGAGAGGGAATTAGGTGTGGCGCTGAGAATATCTCAGTCCCTGGCTGCTGGAGAAGGGGGTAGGGGACTGTAAAAATTGAATATTTGCCAAGTGACCTTTGGGCTATGGGCCACATTTTGTTCTTTTCCAGCATGAGAACAGGGATGCCCTGAACCCTTGGAAACTCTGCTTTGGGAAGGTGTCCTATCCTGCCTATGAACCTGAAAGGGTGAGTAAAACTTTCAAGCACTCATTATTACCAGGGGGCAAATGAACTCAAAAGGAAGGATTTCTTTACTTTCTCTCGCCTGCACACTGTCTGCCACCACCTCTGGGAAAAAAAGGGTGGTAAGGATTCCACTAACTTCTACTCAATGATTTCTCAAGGTAGAAACAAGAAAAGTAAGATGACTTCAGTTTCCAAAGCACCCGTATCCAAAACAAAACCCAGGATGGACATCTTAAAGCATGCTTTAATTTTAGGAAAACTTACTTAGAGAAATGGCGCTTAGTCACAAACTGCAGGTGACAAGGCATCACCTGGTCTTCAGTGAAATATTAGGCTAGGAAATGAGGCCAATCAGAATTTCCCTAGCCGAATGCTTGGGGTGGTTGGTTTGTCTTCTTTCTTTACTTTTGTCTCTTAAGCTTTCCTTCTCTTGAGCTTGAGATTTCTACTTGCATCACTGAATTCTCCCAACTTTGTAAACCATCAGAAACTGAGCTGTTTGAGATTGGGAGTGATTAGAAATTGCAATGGACAAATCTGATTACATAATACACACATGTATATGTATATGTATATGTATATGTATATATGTATATGAATGAATGAAAGAATGAAAAGGATTTATTGTATTTACTATGTGCCAAGAACTGCATTAAGCACTAAGCATATAAAAGAAGTAGGGCAGCCTCACTCTCTAAGAGCTTACATCTTAGTAGAGGTAAGACAATACATATCAGAAAGTGATGGACAGGGCAGAGCCAAGATGGCGGCTGGAAAGCAGAGACTTGTGTGAGCTACCCCCCAAGTTCCTCCAAACACCTATAAAAATGGCTCTGAACAAATTCTAGAGCTGCAGAACCCACGAAATAGCAGAGGGAAGCAGGGCTCCAGCCCAGGACAGCCTGGATGGTCACTGGGTAAGGTCTATCCCGCACGGAGCTGGGAGTGGAGTGGAACAGAGCCCAACATGGGCTGCACCCAGACCAACCAAACCAGAAGCCGGGTGGAACAGGCCCTAATGCACTGAATAAGTGAGCTGTGGCAGTTCCCAGACTTTTCAACCCACAAATACCAAAGACAACAGAGAAGGTTAGTGGGAAAAGCTGCTGGGACAGAGTGAGAGGAGTTCATGGCTCAGCCACCACCCCCGGGGCAGTGGAGGTGGTGCAGCTCTGAGGACAGAACTACAGCTGCAGTTGCTTCTAGTCCCAGGCCCACCTGGTGGGAGGAATTAAGTGGCAGATCAGAGCAGGAGTGCAGAGCCTGCTTAAGATCTGAGTCACAGTCTGGGTTGGTGGTTCTTGGGGGAGGAGGAGTGCTGGTGTGGCAGAGCTTGCTGTATAGAAATAGCTCTGAAAACAACAGCACAATCCCTCAAGCTTGGGACAAAGTACTCTATACTCTGTAAGCAGTCATACCCCAATGAAAAACTCAAGGGTCAAGTAGTTGGATGGGAACATGAACAGGCAGTAAAAATGGACTCAGATTCAGACTCAGGTCATCTAGTCTAATCCCTTTATGTTACAGAGAAGTGACTTAAACAAGATCATATAGTAAGTGACAGAGCTAGCATTTGGACCCAGCTCCTCTGACTCCAAATCAAATACTCTGTCTACCATGCCATGTGGCGCTCTTCTGCTTGTAGAATCAGGCAGAAAACTCTCTAGGAATAGTCCATTCATCATATGGAATACATCAGCAAGCAGCCTCTTCTTTATGCAATTTTTAGTATTCTACTTATCTGTCCCCATACCATCTTGCTTCCTTATGTCTATTTCATTGAGTTAGCTAGTACAAACCAGCTGTCTCCACAGAGAGAAAATCCACCTCCTCTTCAGATGATCCATTACACTATAGGTCAACTCTCCTTGGTAAGAGGTTTTTGCTGACCAGAGCTTAAACTGGGACATTTGTAACCTCCATTCATATTCGAGTAGAGATTGAATGACTACTTATCAGCTGTGATAGAGTAGGGTTTTTTTTTTGGGGGGGGTATAGGTTGGACCAGAGAACTATTAGAGTCCCTTCCAACTCCTTAATTCTATGATTCTATTACTTGACAACCTCTGGGGTCCCTGGAAGCTCTAAAATCCTACGATCCAACATGCACCTGGGCTCTAGAATCAGTTTCATTAGTCAGGGTCTTCCATAGGCTCAGAGTGAGTTTGACTCAACAGTTAGAAGGTGGGATGTTTGTCTACTGACTGCTAAGCTTCAGGTGAGATCTTGTTATGTTTGTGCTTTGTTTTTGAAGAGGACCATGACATCAGGAAAATGATGACATGACTTGCAGTTGATTTTGATTTGAATGAGAGAGGGCTGTGCAAGGTCACCAACCTCACTTTCTCCTCCAGAACCATCTGGGTCCAGCACCCTGATATTCACCAGGACAACTGGAGGTGGCCCAGGATGCAATCTGAGGATAAAGCTTTCTGGAAAGAGTGATAATCACCTTTGTTGGTATCTATTTTAGCTGGAAACAAAAGGAAAAATAATTGAGTGGAGAAATGAAACAAACAAACATTACTAAACATTCATACATTTCTACTGTGATCTTTTCTCAAGGCTGACAAGGTAGACCTGTTTCAAGATAGGGTTATTTTGTATGATGATGATGATAACGACAACTAGCATTTACATGGCACCTTAAAGTTTGCAGAGCATTTTACCTATGTTATCTCACGTGAACCCCACAACAACAATGGGAGGTAGGTGCTATCATTATCCACATTTTATAGAGGAAGAACCCAAGGCAGACAAAGGCTAAATGAGTTGCCCAGGGTCCGTACTGCTGGTAAGTGTCTCAGGTAGGATTCAAGTTCAGATTTTCTTTACTCCAAGTCCTCCACACCATCCACAATGCTGTGTAGCTTCTAAAATAGTGACTTCTCCTATTTTACAAAACTTCAAAAGAAAATTCGCCCGGATTATAGGTTTTATGCTAGTAATAAGAAGTAAACAGAATATTTGTTGGGTCCTCCCTGAATGCCTCCTTGTGTCATGGAAATGACTCTGGACTCTTTGGGGCTATGCTGGTAGAAGGCAATATTTGGCAGATCCTGTCAAGCTGGAAAAGCTTCTGGTATAGGCTTGTCGATAGACTCTGTTTCTGTCCTCTAATTAATCAGTCATTAAGAACCTAGCATGTACCATAAACTGTGCTAGGCACTAGAGACACAAAAAAACAAATAAGAGTCTCTGTCCACAAGGAGCTTACAATCTTTTTTTTAAAAATAATAATTATTTTTGTATTTAAATCACCTACATTTCCCAGTATATCTCATTCTCATACCCCCTTAAGAGACATCCCTTACAACAAAGATAAAAAACAACCGCCCCCCTAAAAAAAGCTAAAATAGTTCACATTTTAGTCAAGTTGGAAATTATATTCAGTAGTCCAAAACTGGAGTCTCCCATTCACACATATCATGTCATACCTCCTTTCTGGACTACTAAGTGCATTCACAACAATTTCATGGCATTCAGTTTCCATTGTTTGCTGTTTTTCCAGTTGTGTTTATTGTTTCTCTGATTATGTTTCCTTTACTTCTCATGGGTTCATAATTTTTTGCTGTATTTTTTCCTAATTTCTAACAATGTATTAATATACCTAGTATATAATACACCTATTTTAATAGGAATACAAATATAGAAGAATCCTTGCCCTCAAGAAGTTTATATTAGAGTGGGGAAAGAGGAGGAATCACAATACATATATGCAAGCATGCATACATGCATACATACATACATATGTATTTATATGTGCAAATACAAAATAAATGAAGAGGTGAAGTTATGCTGGGGTGAAGCACTGACAGTTGGGGGATTAGGGAATGGCCTTTTGTAGGCAGGAGATGGTACTTAAGCTGAGCCTTGGGAAGCTGGAAATGAAATATCACATGTGTTATGTTGATCCATGACAATTACTTGAGTCATTCCCCAGTTGGTGGCTTCTCCTTTGCTTCTAGTACTTCGCTGGTACAAAAAGGAAGGCTGTCATAAATATCTCGGTATGGGGCCTGAGGAAATTTCTTTTAATTCTTGACTTCCTTAGGGTATAGGCTTAGTGGTGGGATCTCTAAGGGAGAGGGCATGAGCATTTTCATCAAAGTCTTAGCATTCCTTTAAATTTCTTTCCAGAATGTCTGGACTAATACCCAGTAAGAGCTTGGTTGGTTGTTTGTCCTTCATTTTCGAAGAGGACCAATGACATCATGGCCGATGCCTTGACTCATGTGTGAATTGGATTTAAGTGAGGCAGAGTGGGACACTAGTCTCATTAGCTATTAGTCATTAGCCTCATTCTATCTTCCTGAGTCATTGAAACCCTATGGAAAGACAAAAGTCAACATGACTGGCAATGGCCCTGGACACAGTGGGTGATCTTGGTATCTTTGGTGTCTGACCAAGAGCTAAGGGCTCAACAGAACATACTTCAGCTGCCTTCAAGGCTATTGGGACAAACTATTCTCATCTGCCCTTTCTGCTTGGGGATGTCTTCACACGCTTGGGGTAAACACCGCCCTAATTCATTGATGGGTTTGAGGCCTGTTGGTTATCCTCAACGTGATTTAGCCCATCTGCCAAGATGGTTTTACTGGGGTGTGGTCACTGTGCATGCTACAACTTCTTGCCCAACTTCTTGGTGCCACAGGTGAGCTGAGTGCCGGACACCAAAGGTAGGTGAGCAGCCCTGCAAAGGTCTAGGCAAGCTTTCATGCCAGAAGTACTAGTCCTCCCTGAACACCCCATACACCCCAGCAAGCAACTTACATTGTGTTGGGGGAGCCTATTTAAATTCTGAGAGGCTTGGTACCAAAATATTGGCTTTGGGGTAATAAAATGTCAGAAATACCTACCAAGCTCAGGAGAACTCCAGATCTGAGTCCATGGATAGAATACAGACACCAAAAAGTCAAGGAGTCTTGAAGTATTTCATATATATCTATGAACAGCAAGCAGGGGCCTTTGAGTTCATCTGGTGGTCCTTTCATTACCAGAAGGTGAAAAACCCCCATCAACCTTGAAATTTCAAGACTAGCACGTTGGCCACAAAAACCTGAGCATCCTGTGGAAGGCCATCCATACACCAGTGAAGGCCAGTCTGGTATTGGGAAGCTGCACATTCATCCTCATCTTTTTATTCCCTCTGCCCTCATCAAATACCATCACCTGGTTATTGATTGATTCATTAATTATATTATTGATTTAAGAGGGCCTGATTCAGAGGCAGAGACCTGTGTTCAGATCCCAGGATTGTAGCTTCCTCGTGGTGTGACTGTGGGCAAGGTCCTTCCCTTCTCTACCCTTTGTTTCTGCACCTTTAAGATATGAAAGTTGTACTTGATTACCTAGAAGGTGTCTTCCGGTTGTAAATCTATGATGCTCCAGGTCCCAAGTGGATGACTCAGTTCTGTATCACAGCCTGTTATAGTACTTTATAATATTCTAAGCAGCAACCACCTGATGAAGATAGGCAGTATGACAGCAGGTAGACTGGACTACTTAGGATCAAGGTTAAGAAATGTCTACACTTGAGAAGTCACTTCCCATTGAGCTCTCTTGGTGCTATTCCAAAGGCCTGATCAGTCCATCCTTTTTAACAAGGTTTGGCTTCAGACCAGGAGAGGAAATGGCTACTTTTAATCCTTTGCTGGATAGTCCAGGGTCCGAGTAGAGACCAAGGACTTATTATGAAGCTTCTTAATCAAGCTGTAGAATACAAGCTCCTCGAGGGCAGGTTCTGTTTCATTTTTGCCTTTGCGTTCTTGAGGCCTTGTACATGTTAGAGGCTCAATAAATAGTTCTTGAATTGATCATCTCAGATATAATCTAGTAGAACTACCTTGTTTTATAACTGAGGAAACTAAGGCTCAGAGTGGTTAATCGATCAATCAATCAATTAATAAACATTTATTAAGCATCTACTATGTGCCAGACACTGTGTTCGATGCTGGGGATACAAAAAAGAGTCAAAAGGCAGTCTCTGTCCCCAAGGAGCTAAGGAATTAATAGGGGAGGTGACATGCAAACAAATATGTATATATATATATATATGCACATATATATTATATATGCATATACGCATATACACATACATATATACACATATATGTATACACACACACACACACAAAGCAAGCTATATACAGGTGACACAGTGGATAGAGAACTGGGCCTGGAATCAAGAAGATGCATTTTCCTGAGTTCAAACCTAGCCTTGACCACTTACTAGTTGTATGACCCTAGGCAAGTCATTTAACCCTGTTTACCTCAGTTTCCTCATCTGAAATATGAGTTGGAGAAGGAAATGGTGAGCCACTCCAGTATCTTCGCCAAGAAAGTCCCAAATTGGGTCAAAATGAGTTGGACACAACTGAAAATGACTGAACAACAAGCTATGTGCAGGATAAATGGGAAAAAAATTAATAGAGGGAAGGCACTGGAATTGAGGGGTCAAGATAGGCTTCCTGTAGAAGGTGGGGCCTAAAAGAATCTAGAGAGGTCAATAGTTGGAGTGAAGAAGGGAGAACATTCCAGACATGGGAATCAGTCAGAGAAAATGCCTGGAGCTGAGAGATGGAGGGTCTAGTGTGTGGAACAGACAAGAGACCAGTGTCACTGGATTGAAAAGTATGTGTCTGGGAGTAAGGTATAAGAAGATTGGAAAAGGAGGAAGGAAGGTTGTAAAGGACTTTAAATGCCAAACAGAGCATTTTGTGTTTGCTCCTGGAAGCAACAGGGAGCCACTGGCTTTTATTGAATGGGAAGGTAACATGACTGCACCTGGCCTTAGGAAAATCCCTTTAGTGAATGGAGGATGGATTGGAGTGGGGAGAAACTCGAGGTAGGCAGACCCACCAGCAGGCTTTTGTAATAGTCCAAGCATAAGATGATGAGGGCCTATACCAGAGTGGTGACAGTGTCAGAGGAGAGAAGAGAATATATCTGGGGAAGTTGCAAAGGGGAAACTGGCCTTGGCAACACCTTGGATATAGAGGGTGAGAGATAGTGAGGAGTCCAGGATGACTCCTATGTTGTGAACCTGAAGGACTGAGAGGTTACCCTCCAGAGTAAAAGGGAATGTAGGAGGTGGGGAGGATTTGGGGGGAAGATAATGAGTTCTGTTTTGGACATACTGAGTTTACTGGACATTCAGTTTGAGAAGTCTGAAAGGAATCTGGAGATGCAAGATTGGAGGTCAGCAGAGGGATTGGAGCAGCAAAGGTAAATTTGAAAATTATCAGCCAAGAGATGGCAACTGAATCCATGGGAGCTGATGAGGGAGAAGAGGGCCCAGGATAGAGCCCTGAGCGACACCTGTGGTTAGAGGGTGTGATCTGGAGGAAGATCCAGCAAAGGAGACAGAGAAGAAATGCTCAGATATGTAGGAGGAGAACCAGGAGAGAGTGATGTCCCAAAAACCTAGAGAGAAGAGAATATCAAGGAGGAGAGAGTTACCAACAGTGTCACAGGCTATAGAGAGATCAAGGAGAATGAGGATAGAGAGATCATTGGGTTTGGCAATTAAGAGATGGTTGGTAACTTTGGAAAAAGCAGTTTGGGTGGAACGATAAGGTCAGAACCAGATTGTAAATGGTTAAAACAAGAATAGGAGAAGAGAAGGTGGAAGCACGTGTTGTAGATGACCTTTCTGAGCAGTTTAACTACAAAGGGAAGAAGGTATATAGGACAATATTTATCAGGGATGGAAGGATCAAGTGAGTTTTTCTTCATGATGGAGGAGAGACATGAGCGTGTCTCATATCATGTGGGAAATAGGGAATTGACCACTAGACAGTGATTTTAATTCAATAAGCAATGCACACAACTATAAGAGTATAGATAAAAGACAAAAAGAAAGAACATAAAAAGGATTTTAAACTGAATAATATACCGAGTTTTTTTCTGAAAACTACTTTGTATCTTTGCCAAAGTGGGGGACTGTGGGTGTGATATATCACATTTTTGTCAGATTCTACTGGTATTAGCTAGTTTTGCTGAACTGCTCTTTCCCCCTGTGTTTTTCTCTCCCAAAGTATGATTTGTTAGGAAGGAGTAGAGAAAGGTATATAGTTGGAAAAGGAGGTGATAGAAAAATAAAAGATAACAATTTTTAATATTTTGAAAAATATACAAGGTGATTGGAGGTTCCCTATTCTTCCAGTTTCCAGTCTCTCATCAGGCCAGGGTGATAAAGCGATTGGGTAGGGGGACCGAACTTCTTTGTGCTCACGCCAAGATTAGAGCCAGACTCACATCTAATGTCCCACAGCTAACCTCCAAACCCATTTTAAAAAATTGCTATGAAAAGAAAGATTGAGGGAATATGTTTATAGGTCCAAGAAGAATAGTAAAAGTTTGTAAGCATTTAGGGGTTTTAGTCCATAAACCTTTATATGCCCTCCATGCAACCATTCACTTTTCAAAAAGGGAAGAAAAAATAGAAGGAACTCACACATGGATGTTACATCAAAAATTTTCCTAATTTTTGTGTAAAACCCAATCATATGAGTTAATTAAATTGAGGTGTGCATCATGGAACATTAGCCCTGGAAGGGACCTTGAAGACCAAATAGTTCAAGCCCTTTATTTGACATAGGAGAAAAATGAGTACCAGAAAAAGGGTCAATTGCTTAAGGTCCCATGAAAATAAGGTCAGGTCTGGGTTAGAAGCCCAGATCTCCGGACTCCAAGAAAAGGGATCTTTCAAATACATATTTGTGCTTAAATGAGAGAGAAGTAATGAATCTATATCTCCTTGTGTTTCCCAAACTTTAAATGTAACTACTTATCCATTCATCCTGGTTCTGCCATCTGAGACCAAACAGAATTAAGCCTAAATTCTCTTTCAGTAGATAGTGCCTCAAAAATTTGAAGACAGCCGTAATGTCCCAAATCTCTAGTTTCTTCAAGCCATCCTCATAAGTCTGCCAGTTCTCTCACCAACCTAGTCACCCTTCAGTCACTCTCCTGGACCACCTGCAGTGGGTGCATGCTAATTTATCAATGTCTTTACTAAAATGTGGTACCACAATTAAACATAGTATTATAAATGGAATCTGACCAGTTTAGGCAACATTGTGACCATCACCTCCCTTAATCAGAACATTAGACAAATTGGGTAGAAAATCATAGATTGGAAACAGGGATTTAAGTCAACAAGCATTCATTTAGTATGTGACCAAACTTGAGCTTTGTACTGTTACAGAAAGAGATTACAAGACATGGTCTCTTCCTTTGGGGAACTTACAATCAATCTATTTAGGGAAACAAAATGATGCCATACTCTACATAAAACAGTGGTAGAGTGTTTGGTAATACCAAAAATAAGAATGACTCATTTATCTAAAATAGTTTATGTTTTATAAAGTACTTTCCCTATAGCAACCATGTCAGATAGGCAGAGTATTTTTCTCTTCTTTTTATATATGAGGGAACCAAAATTCAGAGAGGTAACTTGCCTAAAGTCATATAGTTAAGTAGGTATTAGAACTGGGATTCAAACCCACATCTCCGAGGCTCCAAGCCTGATGCTCTTCCCATTACAACAGGAATTCAGATGACAGAGATATCAGTGTGAATTAGAGTAGTTGAAAAATTTTACAAAGAGAGAACTTTCATTTCTGGATTTTTTTGCCATTCACACATCAGTGAAAGCCAGATTATACTTGCAATGTTGGAAGACTCTTTGAGAATAAAGGTTTCTCACAAAGAAAAAATAATCTAAGCAGAAACCAGCATGAGGGACCTTATGCTGGTACTCTCAATTTCTTGTCTTTCTAAACACTTTTGATGATGTCCATGTTCCCTCTTTTAATTTTATTTGAACCAGTTACATGTTAAATTGAAACATGACACTTCTCCCCACCCACCAAGTTAAGAAAGGGAAAAAATAAGGTCTTAATAACTGCTTATTGTACTGAACAGAAATTCAGGTTCTGCCAAGCAACATTGGAGAGACAAACAAAAATCATTTTCATAGCCAGACTTAGGGCCTGAAAGGAGAAACATTTCCCACTTGCTAGTCCCTTATGGGGTTCAGACTGAGATCAGTGGTAGACAGTTTATATCACATTATGATATCTAGCTGGCCTAGTGATTGCTATAAGAACTAGCCTGGGCCTTTGGAAGGAGTACAGAATGTGAGTGAAATAGGCCCAGCTCCCATTCTTTCTATCCTGTTTTCTGCCCTTGAGCCTTGTAACCCTATAATATCCAGCTTATCTGCTCTTCTTACAGTTTCCAGTGTGATATGACTCTGGGGGAGGTGTTGGCAATAGGGGATTTCATGACCTTGCTTTCTGCTCTCATTTGTCATTTACACAGTCAGTCTACCGAATTTCAGTTTTCATTTTGTTTGGGGGTAGGTGGGTAAGAAGCAAGGCTAGAAATTCGAGGTATTGTCATAAGGAATGGGTAAATAAATGGTGGAGGGATGAGCATAGAAAATGCCATTTCATGTGGTAAGATAGCAGGGAACACATAATTCAGCCTCGAGGAAAATGTATTTCATCTATGAGATTCATTTCCTGAGTGGGGATCAAGACTCAGTTCACTGGAAAGATTTTTTTAATGCTATGAAACCAAGTCATAGACATCCTGAAGAGGGAGGCTATAAGAAAGCTTTCTTTTTTTTTTCTGTAGCTGAACTTGACTCTTTTTCATGCATCATTCCTATTTTCCTATTGACTTTTAAAAAATTGTTACCTTTTGTTTTTATATCATCTTTGATTACAAATGTCTTCTCCCTTTTATCCCCTCCCCAGTCGTCCTTTATTAACAAAGACTAAAATAAAGAGGAGAATGAAAGCTCAGCAAAACAGACCAAAATATCAACCAAGTCTCACACTAGTATGAACTCAAAGTTTCATACCCATAATCCCCTACCTCTAAAATGAAAGGAGGGACAGATATTCTCACACCTCTTCTTTGAGGCCTGGCTTACTTATTATAAGTTCACATTGTCCACTTTTGATTGTTTTGTTGTAGTTCTTTGTATTTATGTTGCTGTAGTGGTGTCATTGTTTTCCTAGTTCTACTTGTTTTTTTTTTTTATCATTTTATATAGATACTTTCATTTCTCTCTGTATCCTTATTTGTTATTTCTTATGGTGCATTACTATTCCTTTACATTCATGTACCAGAATTTATTTAGCCATTCGCAAGTTGTTGGTCATATACTTCCCTCTGTTCCGTATCCAGTATTTTGCTGTTATGAAAAGTGTTGCTCTAAATATTTCAGTGCAAAAGAGACTTATCTTTTTATCATTGACCTTTTTGGGACTTAAGATGGCAGCAAGATTACTGGGTCAAAGGGTATGGCTATTTTAGTCACTTTCTTATCATTGCTCCAAATTGATTTTGAGAAAGGTTAGAGCACTTCATAGCTCCACCAGCAAGATATTATTGTGCCTGCCCCTCCATCTGGGTTATTCCCATCTCTTGTCATCTTTGTCAATTTGTCAGGTGTGGCCTGAAATCTCAGTTTTCTAAAAATTTGTTTTTTTTCTGTTATTTTTAGTGATTTGGGACAATATTTCCATGTGGTTGCTCATAGTTTGTAAAATTTCACAAAAGAATTCTTTGTTCATATCCTTTCCCCACTTATCCAGTGGGGGATGGTCTTTAGTTTTACATATGAGTTAGTTCTCTATATAGTCTGTATATCAGTGTGTATATATATATGTATATATATATATATATATATATACATACATATATGTGTGTGTATTTGTGTGTGTATGTATGTATATATATCAGATGCTTATCAGAGACATTTGTGGCAAAGTAACATGGTCAAAGCTGCATTAGGATATAGCAGACCCAGGACTGAAAACTATCTTTTCTGATTCCAGATCAAGTATTTTTTATAATATATGGCTCTGTTTCTCACTTTTACAAATGTCTAAGCAGATTAGACTCCCAAAGTGAAGAAGTTGATCTTCAGGGGTCCTGAGAAGAGATGCATGAAGGCTATATTCTTCATGGATAGATTTTGTCATATGTGACCCTGAAAGGGAGTTCAGATAGATATGGGCAGCTGTCATGGGGAGAACATTCCTCAGGAGGTAATACCCAGCAAAAACAAAAGATCTACAGGAGAAAAGTGGTATTGGAAGAGCTTTAACTGGAGAAATAAGTGTTCAAAGGAATTTATAACAATTAGTAATAAGGAATTAATAAAGGAGGAAGGGAAAGATAATCAAATGGATAATGAATTTGTGACCTCTCCCATTACAGTGGTCGACACCTTTGGTGAACAGATGTGATATGTGTCTGCATGTGTGTCATGTAAGATATGTATCTCCACATGGGTTGTCTGAATGTGGCATGCACATATGTCATTAATGGATATCTCTGGAATCTGGACCACTCCTCTCCAACAGAGATTGTGATTTCTAGCTTGGGGAGAACAGGAGAAAGGCCACAGCTGGGTGCTTATTCCTTCCCTCATCCATCTCTGAGGGGCACCAGATGAGAATAATTTCTATCTACCCCTCCTCCCCCACATGAAATATTGTTAGTCCAAGGATACAATAGGCTAAGAGAAAAGTCCTGCTCTTACCCAAGGGGGATGTCTCTGAAATCTCAAGGAAGACATGTTGGAAATCAAGTACAAGTTGAGGAGATGATTTCTCCTAGTTCTTTGCTGTTTCCAAAGTCATTTTTTTCTTTGTCCCAAAGAATGTGTTGAGCCATGTGAGTCTCTCCCTGAAAAACTCTCTCACCAACTCCACAACTCAGGGAGGCACATAGCATTGCTTCTTTAATTCTTTCCATCAATTAGGAAAGGTGTCACTCACAATATGGAACATGCAACACAGGATTGTCCCCCCATCCAGTTTGGATAGGAGCCAGGACACATATAACATCTCCCTGTTTTATGCCTCACCTGATGTTTATCTTCAGAGGGTGGTTGAGCATTGTGATTCCTGGTCTTTTTTTAATCTTCCAAGGAATCCTAAAACATTTCTATGGATGGATGGGAGGACACCTCATTGGAAATAAGCCTGTTTCGATCTACTGATAAAGCAAGGGGAAGATAAGCAGAATAATTGAAGATATCATTTTTGTATAGCACTTTACACATATTGTCTCATACGGACTTCACAATAAGACTGTGAGGTAAGTACTAGGGATATCCTCTCCACTGATTTTACACTTAGAAAATGGAAGGTGAGAGAAGAGTAAATTGATTTGCCTGTGGTGTACATGGCTAGTAGGTGCCAGAGGCAAGATTTTGACACTTAGTCCATCCAGAATGTTATTACAAACTGAATAAAAGTGATCATGGGGCCATAAATTTAGGGATAGAAGGGACCTTAAAAGCCCACTAATCCAATCTCCTCATCTTACAGGTGAAGAAACTAGAGAAGCCCACCGGAATGACTTCACAAAGGTAGTCACTTTCAGAGGTGGGATTTGAGCCTAGCTCCTTTGACTCCAAATCTTATGCTTTTTTCCATATCTAGTCTGAGTTCAAATTCAGGCTCAGATACCCACTAATTGTTGACCCTGGGCAAGTCACTTAACCTCTGTTTGCTTTAATCTACTGGAGAAGGAAATGGCAAACCACTGCAGTGTCTTTGCCAAGAAAAGCCTGTGGACAGTATGGTCCACAGGGTCATGAAGACCATAGGGGGTAGAGGGGGAGGTAGAGGGGAGAATACTCTCACACACACACACACACACACACACACACACGATGATGATATGTTATTATACATAGTAAGAGCTAGTAAGGACAACAGCTATTATAAAACTTTGGAGAAGCCTAGGAAGTAGAGGAGAAGAAGGTCTAAGTTATTTGTCTTGACATAAGGCATTATCTTAAAAAGCAAGAAAGAAGCAAAGAGAGTTTCTTATTTTAGTTGGCTTTATACTGCTTCCCCACTGTGAATGTTTTCTAAGTAGGGTTTCTGGGAGTAAGGGGGCGGTCCAGTTTCCTACCTCCAAATTCCAGAGACTGTCACAGCATCTTCCTGCTCCTGCTTTCCTGACTCTGGGATGGGCCCATTTACATGTAAATGAGTTGCCAGATATAGGACAAAATCCACCAGTGGTGGCACCACTGGCTCCCCAGAGTCCAGCTCAGCTTACCAAGGGAGGCTGCATTCTGGATGGACAAACCATTCTCACACAATGTGGCTTCTTCCTAGTTTTAGTTTCAATGCTGGTCTAACACAAAACCCTGTTTCCTGTCTCCCACATTGCTGATTTCTCAGAGACAGTAGATGGCTACAGAGCAGTTTTCACTTTTCTGTTCAACCTACACAAGACCGGCAGCTACAGAAGCCTGGATGCTGCTAAGTTAAGAGAGAAGAAATACTCTCAGGCTTCCCTGGGATTAACAATGGTAAGTGAATCTTGTTTGTTAGTCTATAGAGACTACCTCAACTCACACCATCTGTAGCCTTAAAACTGCTCTTTGGCTGACCCCCAGTATTAAGAAAATGCCTTAAACTCAACACAAAGTCTACATGGGCAGTAAGAAATAGAGAATTAAGCTGATTAGAAAGATAGTTGAGACTCAAATCACTTTTGTATTTTTTGAGGTGGGTAGAGTGGAAAAGTTGTAAATAGGACTCTTTGAAGGTCTTATTGAAATTTACCCAATATCTCATTTCCTTGAATCTCATTGCCTGTGTAGACATAGAGGGCTTAAGGAACACCATAGGCTCCTAGGTTAATAAATCAAGAACTGGAAGGAATCTCAGAGTCTCTCTAGTGCAGGGGTGGGGAACCTGGGGCCTTGAGGGCATGTGTGGCTCTCTAGATCCTCAGATGTGACCTGTATTCAGTCAAAAGGCAGTACTTGAGGACCTAGAGGGCCACACATGACCTTGAGGCTGCAGGTGCCCCACTCCTGATCTACTCCAGCCCACTCATTAACAAATAAGGAAACTGAGGCCCATGGAGGTTAAGTGAACTTATCCAAGGTCATATAGGTGGAAATCACAATAGGATGCTATAGGTAGAAGTAAAGGAATGACTAATTGAGTGATTGGATTAAGAAACATTTATGGGGGGGAGCCAAGATGGTGGATTGAAAACAGAGACTCGCTTGAGCTCTCCCCCAAATCCCTCCAAACACCTGTAAAAATGACTCTAAACAAATTCTAGCACTACAGAAGCCATGAAATGACAGAGTGAAATAAGTCTCCAGCCCAAGATGGCCTGGATGGTCACTGGGAAGGGTCTATTGCACCATGCCAGGAGCCAGCACAGGCTGTGCCAGGACAGATAAGGCCTGAGTAGACTGGGTGGAGCAGGCCTAGCAGGCCTCAGGGCCTTGTATCACTGAGCTGTGGCAGTTTCCAGACTTCTCAGCCCACAAATGCCAAAGACAACAGAGCAGGTCAGTGGGAAAACTGTTAGACCTAGGTGAGAGAAGTTCACTGTCTGGCCGCAGCCTTAGGATGGTGGAGGCAGCTGCAGCTACAGGTGTGGTGGCTGCTTCCAGAGCTCCAGGCCCACAGATAGTGAGGGAAATCAGGCAGCTGATCAGAGTGGGAGTGCAAAGATATCCTTGCTGGCACTGAGGCAGGATTCTCTTGCTTTGCTCTGCTTGGATCTGGGTCGCAGTCCTGATTGGTGATCCTCGGGAAAGGAGGAGCGCTGGGGTGGCAGAGCTTGTGGTGACTGTGGAGAGGGAGTCCTCCTGGTAGTTACATGGCAAAAAGAAGTGTTTGCACTCACAGACCAGAGCACAGGCCAGGAGAGGAGTATCATACTACCTCAGAATAGAAGTAGCTCTGAAAACAGCAGTCAAAACCCCTGAAGCTTGGGAGAAAGCACTCCCCACTCTGGAAGCAATCATACCCTGACAAAGAGCTCAAAAGTCAAGTAATTGGCTGGGAAAACGAGCAGGCAGTGTAAAAAGGACTCAGACTATAGAATCTTTCTTTGGTGACAAAGAAGATCAAAACATACAGCCAGAAGTCAACAAAGTCAAATATAATACATCAAAAGCCTCCAAGAAAAAATATGAATTGGTCTCAGGCCATGGAAGAGCACAAAAAGGATTTGGATAATCAAGTAAGAGAAGTAGAGGAAAAATTGGGAAGAGAAATAAGAAGGATGCGAGAAAACCATGAAAAATGAGTCAATGACTTGCTAAAGGAGACCCCAAAAATACTGAAGAAAATAACACCTTAAAAATGGACTAACACAAATGGTACAAGAGCTCCAAAAAGCCAATGAGGAGAAGAATGCTTTAAAAGGCAGAATTAGCCAAATGGAAAAGGAGGTCCAAAAGACCACTGAAGAAAATACTGCCTTAAAAATTAGAATGCAGCAAGTGGAAGCTAGTGACTTTATGAGAAATCAAGAAATTATAAAACAGAACCGAAGGAATGAAAAAATGGAAGACAATGTGAAACATCTCATTGGAAAAACCACTAAGCTGGAGTATAGATTGAGGAGAGATAATCTAAAAATTATTGGACTACCTGAAAGCCATGATCAAAAAAAGAGACTAGACATCATCTTTGAAGAAATTATCAAGGAAAACTGCCCTGATATTCTAGAACCAGAGAGTAAAATGGAAATTGAAAGAATCCACCAATCACCTCCTAAAAAAGATCCCAAAAAGAAAACTCCTAGGAATATTATCACCAAATTCCAGAGTTTCCAGGTCAAGGAGAAAATATTACAAGTGGCCAGAAGGAAACAATTTGAGTATTGTGGAAACACAATCGGGGTAACACAAGATTCAGCAGCTTCTACATTAAAGAATTGAAGGGCTTGGAATATGATACGTTGGAGGTCAAAGGAGCTAGGATCAAAACCAAGAATCACCTACCCAGCAAAACTGAGTATAATACTTCAGGGCAAAATATGGATTTTCAATGCAATAGAGGACTTTCAAGCATTCTTGATGAAAAAACCAGAGCTGCCTTTTAAATACAATAATTGAGAGAAGCATGAAATGGTTAACAGGAAAGAGAAATCATGAGGGACTTACTAAAGTTGAACTCTTTTGTTTACATTTCTACATGGAAAGATGATATTTGTAACTCATGAGACCCTTGTCAGTATTAGGATAGTGGAAGGGAATATCTAAAAATATCTAAAAATGAATAAATAAAATAAAATTAAGGGGTGAGAGAGGAATATATTGGGAGAAGGAGAGAGATAGAATGAGGTAAATTATCTCACATAAAAGTGGCAAGAAAAAGCTGTTATAATGGAAGGGAAGAGGGGGTAAGTGAAAGGAAATGAGTGAATCTTGCTCTCATCAGATTTGGCTTAAGGAGGGAATGACATACATATTCAATTGAGTATCCTACCTTACAGGAAAGTAGGGAGAAGGGGATGGTGGGGGGGATGATAGAAGGGAGGACAGATTAGGGAAGAGGCAGTCAAAAGCAAACACTTTTTAAAAGGGACAGGGTCAAAGGAGGAAATTGAATAAAGAGGGACAGGATAGGATGGAGTGAAATATAGTTAGTCTTTTACAACATGACTATTATGGAAATGTTTTTCATAAAGATATATATGCATAACCTATATTGAATTGCTTGCCTTCTCAAGGAGGGAGGGTGGGAAGGGAAGAAGGGAGAGAACTTTGAACTCAAAGTTCTAAAAACAAATGTTAAAAAAAAGTTTTTATATGCAACTGGGAAATAAGATATACAGGCAATGGGGTATAAAAATCCATCTTGCCCTACAAGAAAATAAGGGGAAAGGGATGGAGGGTGGAGTGGGGTGACAGAAGGGAAGGCAGACTGGGGAAAGGGGCAATCAGAATACATGCCATCTTGGGGTGGGGGGGAGGGTAGAGATGGGGAGAAAATTTGTAACTCAAAATCTTGTGGAAATGAATGTTGAAAGCTAAAAATAAATTAAAAAAAAACAATGGGTAACCCAAACAAAGGAACTTTGCTTAGCTGAATCAACTCATGTCTTCAATACACCTCATTGATAAATATCCTTCTGTTATAACTGAATGAATATCTTTTTGTTAACTTGAAAAAAAATTGAAAGCAATAGCAATTTGGGCGTAGTGGATTTGCAGTTTCATGTGCAATCATCTTTTTTATTGTACTACATTATGGAAATGCTTGTTTTATTCCATAAACTAAAAATAAAATAAAATTTCAAAAAGAAAAAAAAAGCATTTATTAAGCACCTAATAATGCTGAATACTGTGCTGAAGTCTGGGGAAACAGGAAATTAAGTCCGTCCTTGCTCTCAAGGACATTGCATTCTAATTAGAGGATGCAGCACATACAGTGTAAGTGGAATGGCTTGGTTGTCCTAAGGACTCTGCTTCACAGTGAGTGATGAGACCCAGAAGCCTTTAGGAACCTTGAAGTGACATTAGAGATCATATTTGCTCAAAAATGAGGAAAATGGGACTATTATCTTTTATACAGATCAACTATCTAAGCCTCCAAGATGTAAAGTAATTTTTCTGAGATCACAGGGAAAGTTCTGAAGCCCAGGGCTCCTGGCTTCCAGTCTAATGATTTTTGTCCCTTTATCCTCAAGTTACTAGTGTTCTCTGTTCCAAAACAACCTTGTATTTATTTGACTATATTCTGTATATATTTATATATGGACCTATTAGAATGTAAGATCTTTGAGCACTGGGACTTTTGAAGTTTTGTCTTTGTGTCTACAAGCACTTAGCATACTGCTTGTGGCACATAGTAATCAATCAACCATTCATTCAACATATATTATGCATCTCCTATGCCCCAGGCATTGTGCAAAACTGGGGATGGAGAACCTGTGGCCTTGAGGCCACATGTGACCCTCTAGGTCCTCAAGTGTGACCCTTTGATTGAATCCAGACCTCACAGAACAAAAACTCTAGAGATACAGAAAGAGGCAAAAGACAGACCCTGCCCTCAAGGAGCTTGAAGTCTAATGGAGGAAACAACATGCAAACAAATATATACAAAGCAAACTATATACAGGATAAATAGGCAACAACTAACAGAGGGAAGGCATTGGAAGTAAGAGGAGTTGGGGAAGGCTAGTTGCGTAATCAGTGCATGTTGACTGGTTTTTCCATGTTGCTTCTGAAACAAGGTAGCACAAGGCTGGATATTGTGAACACAGTGAGACCCTGGACCCAGTGCATTCCCTAAGCTTTGTCTCTTCAGTACACATCCTGATTGATCAGAGCGCATACCTTCACCATGTATTTTAACTTTCCTTCCTTCCTTCAAGGCCCAACGATGATACTACTTCCTCTATGAAGCCTTCTCTGACCCTTTACGAGAACATAATCTCTCTTTCCTCACATTTCTCAACACTTTGTCTAGCTCTCACTTTGTCCCTATTACATTCTTCCTTGAACCAGTCTTATTTCTCTTTTGTCTTGCCCATTGCTCGCCTTTTCCCTGGATAAGAATGTAAACTCTTTGAGGGCAGGAATTATATTATTCTGTATCTTCTAATAAAATCCTTAGAGATGTGCCCTGGGTGTTGCACATATCAAATAACGATTTAAAAATGATTGTTGAATCGAATTGAGTTTTCTATTAAAGGGAAAAACAAAAGCAAAATATTTTGGTGTTTTGCCATTCCCCAGACTGTTTGAAGGATGCACGGAAAATGACGATTCTCCTAGGAAGAGAGGTGGTGAAAAATAAAGAAATGCTTTTCCCAGGCTGACTGCTTACCTTGCCAAAAAGGGAAATCATTAGACTGTATCCCCGAAGCATGCAGGCTGGCAAGTGGGGTTCCCTGCCCCCTGCTCCTTGCAATCAATCCTACCCTGTGTCGGTCGTGGTCTTAGCACCAGGGGTCACAGAACTAGGAAAAGCCATTGCTCTCTGTTTGTGGTGGGGAGGGGTGGAAGGAGTGGAGGGAATATTTGTTGGTTCAGTGCCTCTTACCAGAGTCAGCAATGAGTACATGCTATAACTTTCACTGAGGTTTGACAGATTTCAATACATACAGAGGATTGATAACAACATAGGATGGGATATCATCTAATACAAGCCTCTGGTTGTACAGATGAGAGAACTGAGCCTTAGCAAAGGAATTACGCAGTCAAGGTCATAGAGCATGTTAAGTGGCAGAGGTCAGGTTCAGGGCTAGGTTCTCTGATTCCAAATCTGATGCTCTGTCCTCTCTGTTATGTTATTTTCTTTCAATAGTGTCATAAAATGGTAGATTTACAGCTGGGAGGGACCTCAGAGGCCATCAAACATTAAACAATTCCCATGCAATATCTGCTCTAAGTAGGACCTAGAGAGGCATCTAAGGTGGCATTTACACACAATAGAATGGCAAAACCCTAACGAGGCATAGTTCAC
The DNA here is from genome assembly GCF_011100635.1 of Trichosurus vulpecula. Lineage (NCBI taxonomy): Eukaryota > Metazoa > Chordata > Mammalia > Diprotodontia > Phalangeridae > Trichosurus > Trichosurus vulpecula. Next base: position 107,372,051 of record NC_050575.1, read on the forward strand.
TTTCCAGAGTTCTCCATTCTGATAGGTAATCTGTGGCCCCCATTTAAACTGTTGAATCAAAAGAAAAGACCCCAACATATATCCTTCTTCACAAACATTGACCAATATTTGGATGGATCTGTGATCTCACTGAAATAAATATGCCTTAGCATCCAGCATAATCTTTATACCCATCATGACCTTTGGGTCAGCTTCATTGGCATTAGGATGTTCCATGATTCAAAGCAATATAAGTATTTCTAGGCTAATGCTGGTCTTGGAAATTCATCAGTGGTCAAAGTTACTGTAGGATAGGCTCCTTCCCATAGTGAGGAGAATAATAGTTTCTCAAGTACTTTTGGGAAACTAACCAGCACTGAATCTGGCAGCATATGCTATGCTCCACAACAATAGTACTCCATTTCTGTCCCCTCTTAATTCAGAAAGGCATAGGTTCAAATCCTGCCTTTAATATTTACTATTGATATGACCATAGGCAAGTCAGTTAAGTCTCAGTTTCCTCATTAGTAAAATTAAGAGTTTGGATTCAATGATTTTTAAGATCCCTTCTGGCTCAAAACCTTTGATCCTTTGGTCTTTGGAGCCAAGATTGATCGTTAGAATTACATAGCATTCTGTTTATTTTTTCTTGTTCTTTCTACATTGTTATATATTTTTTTCTCTTTGCATTGGTTCACATGCATCTTCCCTTGTTTCTTTGAAATCTTCATATTCACATCTCCAGAGTGCAGTAATAGTTCATTATAATCACACACAATTTGTTTAGCCATTTCCTAACTGATGGAAATCTACTTGGTTGAAGACAGTCACTTTAATGAGGAAAAGGAGGCTTGTGATTTAGCCATCAAACATAGACCGCTTCTTCCTGGAAACCAGTCATTCAGTGAGTCAATCAGTAGGTTTTTAATATGTTGTCATATATAAAAATATATGCATTATATAAAATTACATTTTATTAGATATATTATTATGTATTATCCAATGTTTACCATGAGCCAGTGCTGAGCAGTGGGGGACATGAAGGACAAAACCGTCTTGCTCTGAAAGGTCTTACAATTTAATAGGGGAGAAAACAGGTAAATAACTAAGTTCATGAAAAATATATATGGATTAAATGGAAGGTAATATGAGAGAAGACACTGCTGCAGAAGGTGGGATTGTAGCTGACCCTTGAAAGAGACAAGGGAAATAAGAGGCAGAGGTGAAGGGAAAGAACACCCCAAAGATAGGGGATGGCCTTTGCAAAGGCCAGAGAAGGGAGACAGAGTGTTATGAGAGGATCAGCGAGTAGACCGGTATGGGTGGATCATATAGGGAGTAGAGAGGATTAAAGTGTAAAAAGACTGGAAAGCAGTCATGTTGTAAAGAGCTCTAAATGCTAAGAGGAGGTTATATTTGATCCCCAAAGTCACAAGGAACCATTAGAGCTTATTGAATAATAAGCTGACATGGTCAAACATATGCTTTTAAAAAATCACTTTGGAAGCCAAGTGGAGGATGGATTAGAGTGGGGAGACTTGAGGCAGGGAGAACACTTGGAAATCTATCCCAACAGTCCAGCTGAGAGTTTGAACTAGGGCGGTGGCTATGCAAATGGAAAGAAGACACATACAAGAGATATTGTGAAGGTAGAAACAATAAGATTTAGGAATGAATTGGCTATATGGGGCAAGTAAAGTACTGTGGATGACATGGAGATTGCAGTTCTGGGTGACTGGGACATTGGTGATACCCTTGACAGTAGTAGAAAAACTTGGAACAGGAAAAGGTTTGGATAAGGGAGGAAGGATAATGGTGGGGTGGGGGGGGTTGGACATGGTAGGTTTGATATACCTATAGGACATCCAATTCAAAATGTACAAATAGGTGCAATTTCAAACTGGTTCAGCCATTCTTGAGAACAATTTGGAACTATGCCCAGAGGACTATAAAACTGTGCATACTCTTTGACCCAACAATACCACTACTAGGTCTGCCTTCCAAAGAGATCAAAGAAAAAGGGAAAAGGACCTATTTGTAAAAGAATATTTATAGTAACTCTTTTTGTAGTGGCCAAGAATTGGAAATCAAGGGGATACCATCAATTAGGGAATGGCTGAACAAGTTGTGGTATATAATTGTGATCAAATATTAGTGTGTTATAAAAAATGATGAACAGGATACTTTCAGAAAAATTTGGAAAGACTTACATGAACTCACACAAAGTGAAGGGAGCAGAACCAAAAATCATTGTACACGGTAACAGTAATATTAGCTATGAATGTGTGTGATGACTTAGCTATTCTCAGCAATACAATGATCCTAGACAATTCTGAAAGACCCATGTTGAAAAATGCTGTCCATTTCCAGAGAGAGAACTGATAAACTCTGAATGCAAATTGAAATATAAAATTTTCACTTTATTTTTTTTGCTGTTTTTGGCAACATGGCTAATATTAAAACCATGTTTTGCATGATTCCACATGTATAATTGATATTACATTGCTTGCCTTCTCAATGAGTGGGGGAGGGGCTGTAGAAAAGTAAAGAATTTGGAACTCAATATTATTTTTAATATTAAAAATAAATGATAAAACAAAACAACATGTCAAAATGGCAGTTGGTGATGTGAAATTAGAGATAAAGAGAAAAAATAGAACTGGTTATATAGTTCTGGGAATCATCTGTGGAGAGATGATAATTGAACCCATGGGAGCTAATGAGATCAGCAAGTGAGATCATATAAGGTCTTATAGAGGGAAAAGAGAAGAAGGCCCAATATAGGGCCTTGGGAGAATGCCCATGGGTAGTGGGTATGACAAGGATGAAGAACCAGCCACAAAGACTGAGAAGGAGCAGTCAGATAGATAGGAAAGGAACCAGCAGAAAGTTATATTCTCATATTACATGAGACTCTAGAGAAGAGAGAGTATCTAGAAGATGATCATCATGTTGAAAGCTGCAGAGTGGTCAAGAAGGGTGAAAATTGAGAAAACACCATTTCATTTAGCAATTAAGAGACCATTAGTAATGTTGGAGAGATTAGTTTGAGGTCTGGAGGCAGATTACCAAGGGTTTAAAAGAGAGTGAGAGGTAAAGAAATAGAGGAATGGAATTTAGACTGCTCTCTTAAGAGCGGTTAGCTACTCAGGGGAAGAGAGATACATGTATGATAGCTAGTGAGATTGGTAGGACCAATTGAGGATATTTTAAGGTCAGAGAGGATAGGAGCATCCATGTATTCCCAGGCATCAGGGAAGGATCCAGGAGATAGGAAGAGATATTAAAGAAGATTGGGGGAAGGTGGGGGGTTCATGATGGGATTGGTCTGCTGGAGAAGATAAGACCATGGGAGCATTTAGAGGGGTTGGCCTTGATGAGGAGAAGGAAACCTCTTCATTCCAGACTGTAGCGAAGGAGGAAGTAGTGGGGGGAAATGTCTGAATAAAATGAAATAAGGGGAGAAGAGGTATATAATAATATTATATTACTACTATTATACCTGATGAATGGCTTCAATATTTTGGTGAAGTATAAGGTGACATCTTCAGTTGAGAGAGGAGGGGTGGAGGTGCTATGTAAGGCTTAAGAGGAGATAAGAACATTTGGAATTGTCAATGTGGAGAATGGAAGATTGAATGGATTAGGAATGAATAGAATGTTTGCCATGCTACAGCGAATGTTTAGTTTAACAAATTTATAGAGGTCGCAGTCATCGTGGTTTCACAATCTTCTCCACCTCCATTTAGCAGCACATGAATAGGAGTGAAGGAGATAGGTCATGGGGAAAATCCAGGGTTGGGGTCTAGAAAGACATGAATGGTGTTAGGACAAGAGAACAAAGGATTTGAGAGTATAGTATAGAGTTGAGTTCACTGAGGGGTCAAGATAGGAAAGGGAGGAGAGTGTGGCCAATGCAGGAGTGAAGGACTGGGAAAGAACAAAAGGGTGAAAGGAATGGGTGTCAAGATGAGGATGAAGACCTGAGTTAGGGATTTTAAGGCATAAGGAAAGATGGAATTATAAAATGTTATGATTGTAGGGCCCTGTCATGGGGCCATTTCTAGCTTTGGGCTGTAAGTCAGAGGATAAGACTCTAGCCACCTGCCTCCTACAAAGTGAGTGTAAGTCATCTGAAGCATGCTACTTAAAGAGGATTTGTGGGTGCTAAGTGTTGTGAAACATATTATCCAGGATAATGTCCAGAAAAGAAGGTGAAGTGATCACATTTTGAGAGTAGAAATAACAAATGGAAAACTTAAGCGTTTCTTTGTATGCTAGTCAGGAAGGTTTTTTCGTAGCTACTAAGGTTTATTCATTTAATGTAAATTAGTTTAGAGGACAAAAACAAACAAAAAGGACACAAGAAAACATACACATTCTGCTTCATTGCTGCCCACTGGGTCTCCATTTTTATTCATCTGGGGAAATGAAACTGAAGATAAAACTTCTCCCAGCAAGTCAACGTTACTAGACAGACATAGACCACTCATCATATGTTAGGGGCTATGTGGTTTACGTGAAGGCAAAGGGAGCTGGTGAACCTATTACAAATACACCAGTCTAGGTTAAGCAGATAAAGCAAGGGTTGGTAGAATTTACTGAAGTCAGGTGCAGCTCTCCTGTTAGTCACTCTAGTTGTTCCTGTGTAATGTGTATGTCTTCTCTTCTGCCTCTGGGTGACAGAGCCTAGTCTAATGACCTGCATCACACTGGTACCCACAAAAATAAGAAAAGAAATCAGAAATGTGTTGGGTATGTTGTCTATGGAGAATCTGTGGAAAGCTGTAGATAATAATGACTCAAGACACAACATGTTTATGACTAGTTTGTGATATATATATATATATATATGTATATATATATACATGCAAGAAGTATATTCACTCCCTCTTTATTGAGGAGTTATTGAATTCTCACCTGGTATACATAAAGAGCTGATAATACTAGAAAGCATTAGATACTTCTAGTGTATGATGCATGTATATGTATGTATATATGTATATGTATACATATATACACATACATACACACATACACACCATATATATACACATATATAATCTTGAGGCTAAAATTGAACATTAAAGGAGGAGTACCAATTTCAGTGAACTCAGCCATGATTTCTCCTTCTCTTGACCTTGTTACAAAATTTCAATTTCCTCTCTCTCAAACTCTCTTCTGCAGTGATTAAAAATCACCAGTAGTGAGTCAGTTCATGTTCAGGGATGTGATGATGTTTTGTATGTTGGAGGTTTAAAGTTAAGTGAAGTTTAAATAATCGAAGGTTTTAGTTAGAAGGACTTCAGAGATCAACCTCTCATTTTACAGATGTGGAAACTGAAGAACAGAGGGGAAGTGATGTGTCCAGGGTCACACACATAATAAGCGAAAGAGGGAGGTTTAGCTGAGAGACAATGGTATATAGTAGAAAGAACTCTGGCTGTGGAAAAGGTTGACCTGAGTCCTAGTGTTTACCAGTCGTGTGATCATTTAATGTCTCTGAACCTCATTTTCTTTAGGGGATGACAAAATTACAGCTACTTCTTTGTAAAGTTATTGTGAGGAAAGTGCTTTATAACTTTGAAGCCTTATAGACGTGTAAGTTATTATTTTTCAGATTCATATTTTGCCCACAATTATATCATTAACCATCATAAGGCATAAATAGTATCTTTTCTTATCTCCTATGACCATTTTAAATGTATTATTTCATAATTTTTAAACTGTCTTCTCATATCCCCCATTTTGTTCTTCTAGTTCTTTCTTCCCCTCCCCATACCATACATTTTTTTCATTATATCCCCACAAACTACTTTTAGAGAAAAAAAAAAGTGCATGTCCAGCTCTCCCTTGAGGGGATTTCTAAAGCACATGGCATTTCATCTGTTTTAAACTCCAGCGGGGATAGCTGGTAGATCATACATAAGTAAAGTCGCCTTTAGTGAAACCAGGGAGCTGACCAGGTAGAGTGACCTAAGCAAGCCGGCCTGGGCTGTTTCAGTATGAGGTAGCAGACAAAGCCCTCAGGCAACAGTTGCTGGAAGCCTTTGGTCTTAACCTCTCTGGGGCTGCCTCTATCCCCCTTCCCTGCTTTGCCTGCAGATTCCTTCCTTTACCTAAGGCAATTCAGACTTCTGTCCTGCCTCCTATGGCCTGGTTTGGCCAACACAGCGCAACTAAGTGGCAAGACTATTGGACCTGAACCCAGGAGAGTGGTCAGATCCATTACTTGTTCTGTGACCCTGAGTGAGTCACGTAGCCTCGTGAAGGATCAGTGACCTCATCCGTGAAATGGGGATAATCATATCCATGTTATTCTCTTAATGTGGTTGGGGGAGGATCAGGAGGGTAATGTTATGTAAAGTGCACTGAAAATAGTAAAGGATTATATAAATGCCACCATTATCATTGCTGCTTTTCTGGTGATAATAATAATAGCACATAAATATATGTATATATGTATGTGTATGTATATGGATCCCTATAATGTTTACAAAGTACTTTGCATATGCTAAATTATTTGACAACCTCATGACATAATTGTTGTTATTATCCTCACTTTACAAATGAAGAAACTGAGACCCAGAGAAATTAAGTATGCCCAAGTTCGTATAGCTAGTAAGTGTCTGAGGAAAATTTAAACTCAGGTCTTCCTAACTCCCAAGTCATCTGACTGTTCAAGATTCCTATTTCCTGACCTCTGACTCAGTTAACAGAGAAGATGAAGCTAAAGCCAGAGAGGTTAAATAAATTGCCTAAGGACCCACAGATAGTAATGGACAAAGCTGGGATTTGAACCTAGGTCTTCTAATTCCAGGTCCAGCTGTTTCCCCTTGAACCTTGGTTGTGCCACTTACTAGCTTATGTTAGATATCTTGGGCAAGATATTTAGCAGCTCTGGTTCTTATCAGTGAAATGAGGTTAATAATACCTCAAAACGAGCTTGTGTGAGGATCAAATAAGATAATACAGACAAAGTACTTCACAAATCTTCACCATATCTATAAATATCACTTATTACTTTCTTGAAATCTCTCTCTCTCTCTCTCTCTCTCTCTCTCTTTCTCTCTCTCTCTCTCCTTCCCTTCCTCTCTCCCTCCCCCAATCTCCTTCCTTCCTTAGAAACTATCAGTTGACCTCTTTTCATGGATAAAGGCACTGAGAAAAAGGCAGACTTATCAACTACTGGTCAAACATTACATGAGACTGAAGACAGGGGTCTATTTTTTGGTGAGGAGGAGGTAACCAAGACAGGAGGTCAATTCTGTGGCCAGTCTCTTCCACATCCCCAGAAATAATGATAGTACCTATTCTACCTGAAAACACACAACTCTGCCCACTCCTCCCTAGAATCCATAAAGGACTAGTCATACCGTCTTCATTTCCTGACTAGGACCTAGGGATAGAACATGACCCAAGACTACTTATTTTAGCTTTTTTGAGCTTTATTACCCATGCCTACTGGGTAAAAATTCCAGATGACCTTGAGAAAACAGTGGGGATTTACTCCAGATTTCTGTTCTACTGTTCTCTGTGCCTAGCCAACTTTGGTTGGTGGCTTTTAAGAGTATAAACTCATTTAGAACTGGAGGGACATGACTTGTAGTTAAAAGATCCAAATCTCTTGGGTAGTGTCAGCAAAGAGGGAGCTTTTGAGACCCACCTATTGGATGTTGCAATAGGGAGCCCTAGTTTAGGGTACTATAGCCCTCTGTCACCTGGGGCCTCAGTTGTCTAAAGTTAAAGAGTGTTGGCTGCTACTGACACAGAGCTAGAGGGAGAAAACTGGGCAAGTAAAAGGAGATTAGGAGGGGTGAAGAATGGGAAGGTGGTAAGGACAAAGCCAGCTGGATTCATGCCCAGATTTCACATAGAAACAGCTTATTGTTTGTGTAAGAAAGTATGTCTGGGTAGTACTAGAGGGTCAAAAGATACAGAGAATAGTCATTAATAATGATGATGATGATGATGATGATAAATAACACCAATAACTACCACCACCATCATAACCACTCAAATTGAAATAGCATTTTAAATTTGCTGAGCACCTTCCCTATAACCAACCCTTTGAAGTAAATACTTAAAGCATTTTATCCCTATTTTACAGATGAAAAAACTGAGGCCAAGAGTTTAAATGACTTGCCTAGATTCATATACCACCAGAGTTGGGATTAAGAGTTACCACCATTTTTCGGGCTCCAAAGGAGAAAGGTAATTGAAGTGATGAAATGACGGGGATTTTCTGATACTTGAAGCAGAGATAACCCAGAAAGAGCTTGGCTCTCAGAATCTGAGATAAGCAAGGTGATGAAATGACTATCTGTACCATTTTCTGCCTCTAGGGTACACTTAAGGCAAATGATCTCATCCCAGATGAACTCCTGACTTGCACACCTACCTTCACTTCGCCTCTGGGCCAGTAGGGATGTTGGCTCTTAGAAACAGATTTATAATCCTAGGATCCTAGAATTTTATTGCTGGAAGGGACCTCAAAGGTCATTTAGTTTGACCCTGTAATTTATAAAGGCCAAGTTGATGTGTGGAAAATGGGAATGTTTGACCTTCAAGGACAAGGAGCTTAAGGGTTATAAATGTATTTAGGATTCCCAAGGGAGTAGGGGATAATCACAAAACACTATAACTGAAAGGAAACTCAGGGGTCCAACCCCCTCATTTGACAGATGAGGAACTGAGGCCCAGGTAGAGAGGAAAAGTGACTTGCCTAGGGTCCCACAGCAACTCAATTTAAATCAACGAGCATGTATTAATAATATGTGACAGAAACTGTAAGGCCTAGGGACAAACTGACCAAAAAAAGAAAAACCCCAAACAAACGAAAACAAAATCCCTGTCCTTGAGGAGTTTATATTCTGTTACGAGTTAGTGACAGAAAAGCAACGAGGACCCGGGTTTCCTACCTTTTGGTTCAATGTTCCTCCCCTCCTCCCTCCAGTACAGCTAACTATGAACCTTAATGAGCAGATAGGTAGCCCAGCAGATTGAGGGCTTGCCCTGGAGTCAGCAGGACCTAAGTTCAAATCTGGTGTCAGATGCTTATTGGTTAGGTTACCCTGAGCAAGTTGCTTAATCTTGTTTGCCTCAGTTTCTTCATCTGTAACATGAGCTGGAGAAAGAAATGGCAAAACCGCTCTGTAGCATCCTTGCTAATAAAACCCTAAACAGGGTCATGAAGAGTCAGACATGACTGAATAACAAGAATAAATGAGCCTTAATGACATAAAGGAGGGAGTGTAGTTACAGTGGAATTAGAAATGACTCTGGAGTCAAAAAACCTACTGTCAAGACCCATTCCTAGTGCTTACATTCTGTGTGATCTTAGGAAGTCTTTTCATTGCTTTTGGTCTCCCTCTCCTATCCGTAAGACAAGGGAGCTGGGCTAGGTGACCTTTGACGTCCCTTCCAGCTCCAGAGCTATGATGCTTTGGAAGCACAGAAGGCTCTTGCTGGGATTTCCATTCAAGTGAGCAAATGCATGATATTATAACATAGAGAAAGCTAGGGTGCATTGAGACATGAGAAAACATTTTAAGCACAGCTGAATAGTGAGGACCATTCAGAGAGAGGGGCCTCTTATCAGAGAGCAAACATCCTGGAAGCATTCTTCTCTTTAAGCTATGCTGTGTATGGCTTCTAGCATTCTCCTCCTGCAGCTCTGGGGGTTCCTGTACTTTCTTCATTCTCCACCCGCTTTGAAGTCAGTGGGAACTTGATGCCTCAAGGGTAGAGGAGGCTCACAATGGGGTTTTGGTTCTAATAGGATTTTACTATGCCTGTATTTTAAATAAAACCACCTAGAATATAAATTCAACAGGATACAGCTCAATAATTTGCCTCTTTTGATTTTGTGAAAGATCTTTATAATATGATGCTCAGATGGAAATTATGCCTTTTAAAATAAATTCCAATGAAAGGAGTTACTTTAATTATTTAAGTCCTGCTGAAGGGGCTAGAGTCAGAAGAGGGTTAAACTACAAAAAAGGAAAATAAGCTTCTCAGATCCATTATCTGCCCCTGCTCTAAAAGGGGCAGAATATCCATGAACATTAAAGCATAGTTAATGTGTTGTTCCCCCACCCCCACCCTGCTCCCCGCCAGCTACTTAAAGACCATTGCACCTTGATTACTCAAAATGCCTTTAATTATTCTAGTGAGAACATAAACTATAACCATATAGGCCAAACAGTTACAAGATAAGGATATGTGCTATAAATAAACACAATTTATTATTATGGTCTTTAAATGAGGAGAAAGTAGGGGAGACAGCTACAAAGAGCAAATATGGTAAATCAAGTATGGTATTTATTCATCATTGGAGTCATTCATGATTGGATCATTGGAATTTTGTGAAATTTCCTAGAATCTATCTAACCTGTACCCATGACTCTATACACTTTTTATAATTGTTATGATGATGATGGGATTATTAATGTTGATATTTTTCATTGCAACAGCATCAGTAGTAGAAGTAATAGTAGCACTGTACCATTGTCACTCATTTTAGTCCATTGGAATATTTGTGCTAAGGGAAGATCAATGAGGAGGGTCCTGGGAGGTGTGGCTGGCAGCTGAGGCCTACCACTTACATGTTCCCAGCCTGGGGTTGCTGGGACCCAAATCTATGACCCTTAGTGAGGAAAGAACAGTAGTACTGACCTCCCCTGCTTTGCATATACAAAAATGCAAACGAGATCCTCTGTTCTTTCTCCTTCTTCCCTGGGCACTCAAAAGCCTGCTGAGAGTGGCCAATCAGATTCACCACCTGGTTTTAGGCAAAGCCTAAGACCTTTTAATAAATGATTGTGCATGAAAATGGGAGCCTTGGCTTTCTGCTGAATCCACTAGTTCTTTACCTCCATTCTGCGAAAGTTCTGCAGAGGTAGCTGGTGCCCAGATGTGAGCTAGGCAGGCCTATGATTCTTTGATTGTTATCAATCCCTTACTTGCTAGGATCACATCAATTGAGCTGGTTCTCTCCCTTCCCCATTTAATTAAAAAGAAATAAAAAGTAATGTGGGGGTGGGGTGGGGTGTGGAGAGGCATGAGCTGCTAGAGGGATCAAGAAAGGCCTCATATAGAAAGTGGAATGTGACCTGAGCTTTGAGGGGAATTAGGGGTTTGAAAAGGCAGAAGTGAGGAACGACTGCAGTCTGGGATGGGAGAAAGACTGTGCAAAATCCCAGAGTCAGGAGATGAAGAGCAATGAGATGGTCAGTTTGACTCGACCTTAAAGTGTGGGAAAGGAAGTAATGGATAATTCGGCTTAAGAAAAAAAAAAGATAAGTTGGAGAAAGATAGCAAAGGCTTTAAATGGCAAACAGGAATGACTGAATTGGGGTCAGGTCTCAGAGTCTGGTTACAGCTGTTACCATTGAGGTGCAGTCTGTGATAATTCTGTAGCTTAGGGGTCAGCAGAAGCTGTATAACTGTTAGAACCATCTAACGTCAGCCCTGCTGGGTGCCCAGAAGACATTAGAAAAATGACAAGTACGAGAAAGGACTTCCCAACAGCTAGAACCATATAGAAATGGAAAGGGGTTATCTGATTTCTAAGGTTCCCCCCAAGTCTGTGATTGGAGACCTCTGGATGGGCAGGTTATAGGCAATTTCTTCCTTTGAGTTGGGGAGTAACATCAGTAAAAGATTGTTTTGAGAAACTAACATTTGGGATCAGATCTAATTCTTGGTTTTGAAGAAGTATTCTCTCCCCTCTTTCTCTCTCCCCTCCCCCATTCTTCACCTAAGTGAGAGGCTAATGGAGAACTGGAATTCTACATCAGATTCAAGTTTTCTCTGGGTACTTGCAAAAAGCAACAAAAACTCCATGACTTTGTTCAGGCAGCACAGTAATGAGAATGTTCAACTTGGAGTCAAGATTCAAATCTTCCCTCAGACATCTTTTTTTCATGTAAAACATTTCCATAGTAGTCATCGAATACAAAAAGATTCAAATAAAAGAAAAAAGAATGAAAGAAAGAAAGTGAAAAATTACGTGCTTCGTTCTGTATTCAATCATATCAGTTCTTTCTCTGGAGGCAGTTAGTTTGCTTCTTCATTAGTTCTTTGGGATTGTCTTGGATCATTGTATTGCTGAGGATAGCTAAGTCATTCACAATTCCTCATCAAACAATATTACTGGGTACATTCTTCTGGTTCTGCTCAAATAACTTTGCATCAGTTCATGCAGGTATTTACAGATTTTTCTGAAAACATCCTGCTTGTCATTTTTTATAGCAAAAGAATATTCCTTCACAATCATATACCACAACTTGTTCAGCCATTCCCCAATTGATGGGCCCCCAGACATTTATTAACTGTGTGGTACCAGCTAAGTCAGTTAACCTCTCTGTGCCTCAGTTTCTTCCTATATAAAATGGAGATACTAGCACCTGCTTCATAAAGTTGTGAGAATCAAATACATTTAAAAGTGCTATATACATGCTAGCTATTGTGATTAGTCTGTGAGTGAGATATTATACGACTATAAAAATATTCATTAAACATCCCCAATTCTAAATACAAACTTGTTTTATGTGGCCAAGTCTACAGGATCATAGATATAAAACCAGGAGAATCCTCAGAGTCCTCAGAGACCATTCCCCCCCCCACTTCAATTTTACATATGTAATAAAAAAGTTACTTGCAGTTACTGTGGCTACGTAAGGCCAATAACACCAGCACACAGGAGGGTTGCTAGCACAGGTTCTTTGATCTGCTTTTCTAAGGAAAGCAACTTTAAGGGGTTACAATCTCACTTTAATCAAACATACATATATCGTTCACTTAGTTCAGGGGGAAAAGTCAGCACACTGAACTTCAGAGAAAAAACAAACAGAAATTATAAGCAGAAATTATATAAACACAAATCAACAGACAGGCTTCTGTCTGACCATAGCAATACATACATAGTTACCAAAGAAAGAAGCACCAACATCTGAGTTTTCAAAGCCGGGGGTAGGGGGCTCCTTAATGGCTACCCAGAATCTTCACATCAGCACTCTTCCAATGAGTGAGCCCCAAGCAAAATGCTAACCTCAGAGTATATATACACTTCTTCAGGGTCAGAGAGTGTCATAATCGTGTGACTCAAACCCATGTGACCTAGGCCTTCCTATGACATAAGCATCTCATCAAAGGCTCCCGATTCAATCAAAAACTCCTGATGGAAACAAAGGCAAGACTCAAAGGCACTTGAGAGTGTTAAGAAGCACTCCAAAACAAAAAAAAAAGCAAAAAATCCCACCCTGCTTGCCATTACAACATGTGACTCATGGCCCCGGAGTCTTCCTCCAAGGAAAGAGGGTCCTTTTCTTGACCTGTGCATAGCCTGGATTCATCTTGAGACTGTCTTGATGTCCAGAAAGGAGAATCAGGCTTTTCATTATGAGCCCATTCTGTAGTAGAAGGCTGAGGGGAAAAAATCTTTAAAATAAATCTTAGGTATGACTCATGTCTAGAGTCTCCCCAATAGGAAATAAAAGGTTTCTTTCTATAAAGATAACCAATATACAAAGGAGATGGATAATAATGAACAGTGATTTCTGTACCACAAAAGAAATACTTTAAATTGACATTTTAAAAAAATCTATAAGGTCAAGGAAATAGAGATATTTCAAAGTATAATTATAACTTTTTGTAATTATTTATTTTTTAAGTACATACGTACTTATAGGAGAAATTAAGTTATGATAAAATTATTGTTAAAAATTTTGTCATTTTATATCTCTGGTCCTTTTATTGCTAACAAATCCAAAAAAAAGGAGAAATAATAGCCTATCACATCTGTTATATTTTTCTAGGAAATGAAGGCAACTTTGTGGGACTACTGAGCAGATATTTTTCATCCTTCTTGAATCTATACCATCTGAACAACTCACGAGTCCTTATCTTCTGTCCAGCAGGGCCTGGATGGCCCTTTAATCCATTCAGATTCAGTAATGGTAGTGATCTTTCTTACAGGTGGCATAGTTGTAGCCATTCCCTGCTCCTTTGGGATTTGGCACTTACTCAAGTGAGGCTGGAAATGTCTACTTTTCAGGACCTAGTGTTCTGGGCTCTGGGAAAGAAGCACAAAACAATATACAATTAGGATTCTGAGATCCAATCTCAGGCTTGACTAAACAAACACATGTTCTCTTTGCCCTGCGCTTGTATTTTGCCACCATTGCTGTTGGGAATGGGGGGAAGGGAGGGGAGAGATTTTTTCATAACCTTATTGGAAGTTGACAGGAAGCCTGTTATTGGATCTGTCTGAAGAGAGGGCATCCCTAAAAAGAAGTAATGTCTTTCTACAATTCTTATAGCCCACTCAGAGGAGGAAATTCCTCTGAAAGAATACTCCTGTGATCCTCAGTAGCCAATCACCTTTGACAACACCCCCAATCTTGGGGGCACACAAGGATGAATCAGGAATTGCTGTATCTTCTCAGAAAAAATGAAAGCATCCATTCCTTAGCAAGAGATCAATGTCCATGTCTCCTCCTCTGGAGCTAGGGCACTGCTTCCCAGGATTCTCCGTGCTACCTACAGATGAAGAAGCTCAAGGAAGCTAAGTGACTAGTGGTTTTTTTTCCATTGTACTACACTGCCTCCTCATAGCTGGGGGAACTTGACCCCTAAACAAGTCTCTCTACAGCCTCTAGTGCCAGAGAAGGCACTTAGATCACTAACATAAAAACCGATTTTTTTTAACATCGCTGTCAATTACATGCCATGACCAAGGCTGTTAATAACTGACCCCAAAAGCTCTGAGCTCAAACCAAAGCTGGAATTAAGAGGGCTGGTGGAGTTACATGCAGAGAGAAAGAACCTGAGGCTGACCCTGGTGTTGGTCCATCCGTCCTCCAGCCAGAACCTCTTCTCTGCAGTTCCTGGTGCTTCATAGAAAGTATAAGTCCTTTAGCCCCTCTCTTCTGTGACAAGTCCTTCTCTGAGCTGCTAGACAGCAGATTTAAGAGACAAGAGGAGGACAGGCGCTCCTGTTGGGGCTGCCCTTCTATTTCTTACCAGCTGCTTCAGAAAACCCAGCTCCCACTGGCCTTGAGTGTCTGGTTTATAGGTTTCCTAAGCCCCGTTTTCCACATTAGGCAGCTGCAGTGGGAGACTATTACCCCTTTAATGGGAATCTCTCCAACAGGAGGGGTCAGAGGCTCCCAGCACTTTTCCTGTGTAAAATTAATTGAGCTCTCAGGGTCAGGAGGTTACTAGCAGGGCTCATTATAACAAATGATTTCTGTTTGAGTAAAAAGACCTTTGGGGTCATTTCAGAATTCTGCCTAAATTCGGTAATTATGTCTGCCTCGGGCCTTAAGCAAACAAAGAGGACCAACAAGAGAAATAAGGGAGCTGTGAGAAGAATCCAGGGAGGGAGGGGGAAGAACAGCTCCATGGAGCAAGACAGGACATTTTCAGCCAGAGCTGGGAACCAGGCCTGAAGAGGCCCACAGCCCAGTGGAGCTGAGCACTCCAGCGTCCAGGGCCTCAGAGAACCTGGAGACAGCTTCCAGGAACAGAAGAGTGAGTGAGTGGGGGAAGAGAGGGGCTCCTCCGTACATCCTTGACCCCTCACAGAGGTGGTTCAAATTCCCACCTGGATTGGACACTGGCAGCAAAATTGGGGTGGGGGTGGAGAACACAGTGAAAGGCCCCTGAGGTGCTAAGCTGAGACTGTAGGGGAGGGTTAATTACTGAGCCTTTCAGCTTCCTGATTTCTAAGTCAGACTCTCTTCAGAGCAGCCTCTAAAAAACGGGACTTTGGGAGGGCACAAGCTCTCACATACAGCTTTGTGTGTGGTTCTATTTGAAAGCCAAAAAATCTTAGGAGATTTCTAGATTGACCAAGATGTGCACTCCAGCGTCTGAAAAGCCCACGCGCTCCTGGGACCTGATTTTGGCAGAATTCAGCTGTATCAGTCACTCATTCAATAGCACTAAAGTGAGAGGCCCTTGCATATAGGGAAGTGATACATTAATTTACATGTACAATATTGTAGTCATGAAAAACTGGTTACAGAGGGCTAAGGGGGCTGGTTTATATTCACTCAGTCACCAATCAGGAGGGCAGGAGGCTCAAAGACGAGTGTTTTGCCCTTCTGAATGAATTTTGAAGGTCCAGGGTACAGAAATCCAGGGCCATTGAAGAGTGGTTGGAACTCCCTGATAAGAAATCACTCTGTCCTCTTTTCTCCTTTCTCCTTTCTCTGGTTATCTGAATATGCATACGTGAATGAATGAATACAAAAAAATAAGTACTTACTATGTTCTAAGTACTGTGCTAAGTACTAGGGATACAGACCCCAAAGGAGAGACAGTTCTTGTTCTAGAGATCTAATTCCTATGTTCTAGTAGGGAAAGATAAACATTTAAGAGAATGGTGGCCAGCGAAGGAAAGGCATAAGCATTTATGAAGCACGTACATTATGAAGCACAGGCACTGTGCTAAGAAGTTCACAAATACTATCACATTTGATCCTTACAACAACTCTGTGATGTAGGTGCTATTATTATCCCCAATTTTTAGTTGAAAAAACTGAGGAAATCCACAGTTAAGTGTCTTGCCCAGAGTCATACAGCTAGTAAGTATCTGAGGCCAGATTTGTACTCAGATCTTCCTAACTCCAGGTGCCACCTAGGGAGTGTCGTTCTGAGGGGTCACAAGGATGGTGAGCTGATATATAGAGTAGCCAGATGACACCCTCATTCTAGAAGCAATTTTGTTATGGACTTGTATGAGTAGGGATTGTTTCATTCTTTATATTTGTATCCCCAGCAGCTAGTGTAGTCCTTCGTATGTAGTAGATGATTAATAAAGACTTATTGATTAATTGATCACTGTGTCCGGAGGAAGAGGTGTCGTGGGGTAGGTGTGTATGAGGGAGTATGAGTGAATCAACAAGCAGCTGGCAAAGTGGCCTTGGTGAACAGCTGGATGGCTGGATAAGATGGAAATGTGAACTAAGGTCCTGGGGTCAAGAGCCAGCCAGACACAGGGGGCTAAGTGGGCTGCTTTACTCATTCACCAACCAGGAGGGCAGGAGGCTCAAAGATGAGTGTATTGCCCTTCTGAATGAATTTTGAAGGTCCAGGGTCCAGAATCCAGGGCTGTTGAAGAGTGGTTGGAATTCTCTGATAACAAATCACTCTATCCTCTTTTCTGTCCTCACAGGATGATCACTTTAGTTTATGCTTTCTGACTGAACCCTTGACTTCCAGTTCCCCTCTTTTACCATCCTCCATCCTCCATATGGTTGACAGAATAGCTTTTCCAAAGTATGAGGCCAACCATGTTACTACCCTGCTCAGGAAGCTTTGGGGGCTCCCCACCACTTCTAGAAGAACAAGAACTCTCTTCAGCTTGATATCTAAAGCCCTTCACAATATGACTTCAGCTTCAATCTACCTTTCCAGACTTATTTCCTATTTTCTTCCTTTACATACTCTATGTTCCAGCCAAATTAGATTATTTGCTGTTCCCCCATGATCCAAACTGTGCCTCCAGATCGTAGCACAGCTGGTCCCCTCTGTCTCTTAGAATGAACTTTCTCCTTACCTTTATTTCTTACAATTGTCTGTTTCCTTCAAGGTTCAGCTCAGGTGTCTTCTCCCATCGGAAGCCTCTCCTGACCCAACCTTGTTCTTAGTGCCTTCCCTCTCCTAAAACGATCTCATTTACTGAGCCAGTTATGTCTTCCAGGAGAATATAAGCTCCTTGGGTTCAGGAGCTATTTCCACTTTCTTTTTGCATCCCCAGTAATACATGTATGTTTGTGTGTATATATGGGTGTATATATGTGTGTATATACACATGTGTGTATACATACATGCATGCACACACATATACACATGTATATATGTGTCCACACATGTGTGTATATAAATACACAATACAGACATGTATGTGTACTTATGTATGTGTATATATGTATCTATATTTGCATGTATACACGTATATTTATATGCATAGATATGGTGTGTGTATATGTGTGTACGTACATAAACATACATATACATATATATGCATACACACATGTATTGTTGCTGTTGTTCAGTCATTTTCAGCTGTGTCTTACTCTTTGTGACCCTATTTGGGGTTTCCTTGTCAAAGATACTGGAGGGATTTGCTATTTCCTTCTCCAGATTATTTTACAGATGAGGAAACTGAGTCTTACAGGGTTAAGTGACTTACCCACAGTCATCCAGCTAGTAAGGTTCTGAGGCTGGATTTGAACTCAGGGCGCTGTCTGAGTCTAGACCTAGTGCTCTATTCACCAAGCCACCTAGCTGTCCCATATACAGATATACATGTCTTTAAAATATATGTTACATATACGCACACTATATCTCTGTGTATATATAAATACTATATGCGTACAGACACGTATGTATGTATATATCATGTATACATGTGTACAGATGCATATGTATGTGTATGTGTGCTTGTATGTATCTGGGGAGGGTGCACCTAGATCCATGATTTCATCAGTTAACAAATACAACTCAGGAACCTGATTGCCCTTAGAATATTTATTTCCCAGGAATAATGAGCAATTACACAACTTGTCCAGGGTGATACATCCAGTACATGACAGAGGAGGAATTGCACTCGGATCCTTCCGACTCAATGCCAGCCCTCTTTTCTTTATATTGCACTAGTACTTAATAAACGTTATTCGAGCAGGACTCCAAAGAAAGGATATGAGAAGATGTTTCTCCTTCCCCATTCCTTCACAAGGTGAAAGGCCTGTGGGTGTGGAGCATCACATATATTTTCAGACTTTCCCCATGTACCATTTAGTTTTTCCAAGTTTTTTTTCCCATTTTTCATTCTCTTTTTTTTCTTCATTTAAAAATATTCTTTGTTATATAGAATGACTCTCAGGGTAGAGAGAAGGGGAAGGAGAACTCTGGGAGTTCTGGGAGAACTTTCGTCCAGACAAAGACAAAATATATCAATAAAATGTATTAAAAATGCTTGCCAGATTGCATTGGAATGTTGGAGGCGATATAAACTCAGGTAGACGTAGGGGAGCAAGGCAGGTGGATGAAGGGATACCCATAAATAACAGACCGAAGAGAAGGTATGACAGCAAGAAACAGAGTTCCACCTGAGGAAATGCAGGTGCTCCTCATCATAAGTAAATAATATGTGAACCTTCTATCTGGAAGGATTTATTAGAGGGAATGAGTTCACAGACCAAAGCTTCAAAGCTATTGTACTCTCAGGTACCCTCGGGCACATATTTCAGAATTGTCCTGTCCCATTCTGTGTGCTCCACTGTGTTCTTTGGCTGCTTTGGACTAATATAGTAGAAAGAACACAGAATTTGGATTCAGAAAACCCAGGTTCAAGTTTTGGCTCTGCTACTTAATAATAATAATGATAAAACAATAATAATAGCTAGAATTTATATAGCCCCTACTATGTGTTAGGCTCTGTGCTAAGTGCCGATCCTTACAACAACCTTGGGAAGTAGGTGCTATTATTATAGATCATGAAACAGAGGCAGACAGAGGTTAAGTGACCCACCCAAGGTCTGAGTCAGAATTTGAACTCAGGTCTTTCTGACTACAGGCCTGGCATTTTATCCACTGGTGCACCTAGCTTCCTACTAACTAGTTGTGTGAGTCTACTCTCTCTCTCCGGGCCTAATTTTCCCCTCTTGATAAAATGAGAAGATTATACTAGATGATCTCTAAGGTTCTGGATATTGAATCATAAAATCTTAGAATTGACCAAGACCTCAGAGGGTGTTTAGTCCAATATATACAGTAGATGCCCCTCCAATATCTACAACGCGGTACATCATTTAGCCTCTTCCTGAAACTGTATGGTGTGAGAAAAATAGAGGACAAATAAGTATAGTAAGTATTACATAGATATAGATGCATATGAATGTATGTGTCTATATATAAATATAATGACAGATATCTAAGTATATGTAAGTGTATGTATGTAAGGTTATATGTATGTATATATTTTTGTGTGAGTATGTGTCTATGTGTGCATTATGTATGTATATATGTATATATATGTGTGTATACACATATATACGCACACATTTATGAGCTTAATTGTTGCTTTCTGGTAAGGGGAAAGGAAGGGGGTGAAAAGAACAAAGTAAAAAGTACACAGCAAAGAACAAAAGAAAATCTACAAGGAAGCAAAGAAAAGATCCACATTTCTCAACACAACGCATAGTATTTGTTATATAGGCTTTCTTGAAATGGAAATCTATTGCCGTACATTTTGAATCCTCTCTTATGCTCTATGGTGCACATGGCAATGCTTTTTTTTCTTTTCTTATTTTGTATTTAAGCTTCATATTCAAATGGAATTCCCTTCCATTTGAATTGTCTTAGGAAGATTCTGAAGATCATCTGGCAGGATAAGGTACCAGGTACTGAGGTCCTTACTCGAACTAAACTGCCAAGCATTCAAACTCTACTGCAGAGAATGCAACTCTGGTGGACTGGCCACATTGTCTGAATGCAAAAGGTACACTTACCAAAAAGACTATTTTATGGAGAACTCGCACAGGGCAAGCATTCACATGGCGATCAGAAGCAATACAAGGATACTCTCAAGGTCTCTCTTAAGAACTTTGGAATTGATTGTGTGACATGGGAGACACTGGCACTGGACTGCCCAGCATAGCATAGCCTCATCAGAGAAGGTTTTGTGCTCTATGAGCAAAGCAGAACTGAAGCAGCTCAAAAGAAACATAAGATATGCAAATTTAGAGAATCCATTCCAAATATTCACATGGACTATTTGTGCCAGACCTGTGGCAGAGCATTCGAAGCTCATATTGGTCTGATCAGCCACAGTTGGACACACTGAAACTCGACTCTAGTATAGTGATGTCACGTGCATCCTCTTTGAGAATGAAGGACAACAACCACTTAAGTTACAATATTTAAGTGTATAATATGTTTCTTTTTATTTTATTATTGGATATTTAAGTTTTAGTAATTAAGTGTAAAATAAATTAAAAAAAGAAGTTGTGTATTGATGGTGACTGTACTCCCTCCTGAGGTTCCTCATATTCTTTATGATATTGAGTGGAAAGTGGCTTCTCTATAACTTCTTCCCATTGAGTCTGATTCTATTGTCTCTTCCACATATAGCCCCTCAGATATCTGAAGGGAGTAATGATGTTCCCTCTAGGTCTTGTCTTCTCCAAATAGAATTACCAATGCTTTCAACTCTGAATCATGTGATAGGACTTTAAGATCCTTCACCAACATGGTGGACTTCTTCTGGAAAGGCTTCCTTCGGCCAATGTCCCATCAAAGATGCAATCCATGTAAAGTAACGCAATACTCCAGATGTAATTTGATCAGGGTGAGGAGTCTCCCTAATTCTGGACATGTGATTTTTATTATTGCAAACCAAGATTAGACTTTTTTGAGCTGCTGAACTTTTAGCCCAGTTAAACCCCAAGATGCTCTTTCTTACTTTTCACACAAAGGGACAGGAAAACCAATATTCCTTTCTCTCGAACTCACATAATTGATTTTCTTTTTAACAAAATGTAGAATTTGCATTAATTCTTATCCTTATGAAAAATGTAATTATCTTTACAAACCTTCCTTCCACATTCTTCCATCTCCCAAGTTTGTAACCTCATTGTTATTCTCAACTCCCTTATCCCACATATCCAATAAGTTGTCATATCTTGTCGTATCTACCTTTATAACATGTAGCATCCCTGACCTCTCTACTGACACAGACACTACTTTAGTTCAAGTCCTTATCATTTCTCACATGGACTACTGTGATGGCATCCTAATTGCTTCCCCTGCTTCAAGTCTCTGCCCTTCCAATCCATCCATAGCTGCCAAAGCTATTTTCCTTAAGGACAGATCTGACCATGTCACTCCCCTATTCATCAGGCTCTGGTGGTTCATTACTGCCTCTAGGATAAAGCATAAATTATTCTGATTGAATTTAAAGCCCAAGTTGGATAATTTGGATACAACATACTTAGCCTCATCATATACACCACTCTTCCCTCACTCTAGGTTCCAGGCAAACTAACCTTCTCTCTGTTCCTTACACATGGAACTCCATCTCCAGCTCCCTACATTTGCCCTGGTCATCTCTTATTCCTGTAATGTCCTCCCTCCATATTTATTCCCCATAGAATCTCTTTCTTCCTTCAAGATGCAGGTCAAGTACCATCTTCAATAGGAAATCTTTCATGATTACCTACCCCCACTCCCCAACTGAAAGTCAAAAAGCATTTATTTATCACTTGCTCTATTCCCCGTGGGCAGCTAGGTGGTGCAGTGGATAGAGTGCTGGGTCTGGAGTCAGGAAGACTTGAGTTCAAATTCAGCCTCAGACATTTGCTAACTGTGTGACCCTAGGCAAGTCACTTAACTTTGTTTGCCTCAGCTTCTTCATCTGTAAAATGAACTGGAGAAGGAAATGACAAATCACTCCAGTATCTTTGCCAAGAAAACCCCAAATGGATTCATGAAGAGTCAGACACAACCAAATGATTGAATAACAACATATTCTAGGCACTGTGTTAAGCACTGGGGATACAAAAAGAGGCAAAATTCAGTCTCTGCCCTCAAAGAACTCACAATATAATGCCCTTTCTTCCTAAATACATGGTATTTATTTTTATTCTGCCTATATGTATTCCATATGTACTTGTATATGTGCATGTGTATATGTGTCTTTCTAATCACCCTTCCCTCACTCAAATCAAAGTCAACAGCAAGTCATGTTATCATCTCCCCAATATCATGGTCCTCTTTGAGAATGAAGGACAAACATAATAACAACTTGTTTCTCTAATAGAATGTAAGCTTCATGAGAAATTAATAATAATAACAATAGCTAGCATTTATATGGCACTTTAAAATTTGAAAAACACACTATATATGTGTATATATATATATATATATATATATATATATATATATATATGTACTGTAAGGTAATCCATAAGGATGGGGAAAGGGGGCCAGAAGCGAAACAAGACCACAGAGGGCCTGGCTACTGATTTTGATTGCTGAAGACTTTCCTGAAGCAATGTCCAGAGGAAAAGACTTGATCTTGCACCCCTTGCTCGGCTCAGTATCTACCCTGATTTCACCCTCTGTATAATGTAAACTCTTTGGAGAAAGGGAGTGTGTCTTTTTTTGTCTCTGTATACCCACTGTCTAGTACAATGTCATGGTTCTTAATAAATGCTTGTTACATCAATTTTGGAATGGCTCAGTCTTCTGTATTTTTAATTATTTAAAGATTTTGAATATCAAGTTTTCACCACAGATTGTTAATGCAAGGATTTGTTCCTAGTCTAATTGTTTATACTTTTCCTATGGTGCATTGTTTTCATTTGTACAAAGGCCTTTTATTTTTATATTAACTATCTATTTTGTCTTTTATGATCTCTTCTGTTTCATTCATTTAAAATAATTTCTCCCCATACATAGATATATTTATCCTTCTATTCTCCCATATTTTAGTGTGACTTGTTATAGTTAAAATATCTGTTTTTAATTAATTGTGGTATGTTGTATAAGCTGTTTCTCTAAATCCACTGTCCTCCAAATTGTTGTCCAAAGTTCCACAGCAGTTTTAATGAACATGCTGCTTTTTCTTCTGTAATTTATGTTCTTGGTTTTGTCAAATACTAGACTGCTTTGACATTTACTTCTAAATTGTTTGTTTAATTTATTCCCCCCCAACCTTCTTTTCTATTTTTAATTCTGTATGAAAGAATTTTGATAAGGACTGATTTATAATATGAAATTTGG
This sequence comes from Trichosurus vulpecula, assembly GCF_011100635.1. NCBI lineage: Eukaryota > Metazoa > Chordata > Mammalia > Diprotodontia > Phalangeridae > Trichosurus > Trichosurus vulpecula. Next base: position 107,395,829 of record NC_050575.1, read on the forward strand.
TAATGTTATTTCCCACACTTTTTGTTATTTTGCTCATTATTATTGACCTTCTCCATTCTCTATGAATTACATTCTTATTTTATTTAATTATATAAAGTATTCCATTGGTATTTTGATTAATATACTATTAATTCTTTAAATTAATTTGGATATTACTGCCACCTTTCTATATTAGCTGGACCTAACTACAAGCATTCAATCATTATCCAAATAATTATTTCAACTAGCTCTTAATTTAAAAAATATATATTTTATTGAAATATTTTTCTAAGTCCTATGTGTCGTGATGGTTTTTGTTTGTTTTGGTCTTAATCTATGATTTCAACAACGTAGGGAGGGAATTCTGAGTGAGGAAGCCTTCTCTACCAAAGCAGATCAACAACTGTTCGCTACCTTGGAATGTCTAAGAGTTGTTTGGGACACAGAGGTGAAAAGACTTGACAGAGAGTCATTCAGTATGTGTCAAAGATATGACCATTAGATTGGATCCTAGATATTTTAAGCATTTTGTTGTTACTTCAAATTACATATCTCTTTCTATACATTTTTCTGGATTTTGATTGGAATATACAGGAAAGCTAGTGTTTTATTGTGGATGTATTTCTATCATTCTATATTACTCAAATTATTTATTATTTCAATTTTGTTTTTGATTATCTTTTGTTTCCTAAATAAATTATTGTATCATTTCAAAAAATGGGAGATGGAGGGGTTCTCTTTGCTAGAAATTTCCTGAATTTCTTTTTCTTGTTGTTATAGCTACCATTTCTGGTACTATGCAAATTGTGATATTGAAGCATCCTTGCATTACTTGTTGTATCCAATGCTTCTCCATTTCAAGTAATGGTATTTCTTGATATTTAATTAAAAAAAAATTATCTTAAAGAGCTATATTCATATCCCTATGTTACCTTTAGGATTCATAACATAATGATGTTACATTTTTTACATTTATTGATATATTGTAATTACATTTTCTAATTGTATTAATGTTTTCTTCTGCCAATAGCTTTCATAGTTTTGTTATCATTGAGTTATCATACAAATTGGTCAAAATGAATTATTTTTTATTGTATGCTACTGGAGTCTCTTGCCAGAATTTATTTGTTTTCATCAATATTCATTAATGATATTACTCCATAGTTTTCTTTCTTTCTCTATTGTTTGGATATCAAGACTTCATTAGTCTCATAGAATGAGTTTGGTTGTTTCCTTTTTCAACTTTTAAACCATTTTGCTAGTATAGCTGTTACTTTTTTTAAATACCTAGTAATATTTATTTATAAATTCACAAATAAAATCTTAGTAAGATTCACTTATAAGTCTGCAGTTTTTCCATTATAATTCATTTATGTTTAATTCAATTTTGTTGTCATATTGTATTATCTTTGGCATTCTCTTCAGTATAATTTTTAATTGTTTCTATGACCTACTCATTATTTTGTAGAGATGACTCAATTCCTAACCATGTTGTACTTGTTGTCCCTCTTAAAAGGTGGCACTTCTAAGAGATAATAGTATATATCTATTTCTTATAGTTAATAAAGGACTACGGCATTCATTCCATTCTTTAAAGTCAGGCAGAGTGAGATGACCAGAACAATTTACGTAGTAACAGCAATATTGTAAAGATAATTGGCTGTGAAAGACTTAGTAACTCTGATCAACACAATGATCCATCCCCATTTCAAAGGACTCACAATGAAAAAAAATGTATTCTTTAAAGTCATGTTTACCCTAGCAAAGTTTTGTTTCATAGCTGATTTTCATGTTAAAGTTTTCACTACAGCTGGCTTTTTAATGTAAGAATCAATGTAAGTCTTGATTTTATTCAAATACCCATCTTTTTTTCAGGACAGATAAGCTTGATAGGAACTTTGGGACATTTTATTTTCATCTTGCTTTTTAGTACGTCATATTCCAATATCACCTTTCACTTCTTATTCTCAATGAGAAATCTTATGTGACTTGGATTGGTTTTGTAGTCGCTGAAAGATTTGATTCACCTTAGCTGCTTTAAATATTCTTTCTTTGTTACGTTGAGTAAAAAATTAGGGATTACTCTCTGACAGCATCCTATGCATCCAACCTCCATTTTGCTTTCTCTTTCTTTTCAACATTTTAGGAAAATGTTGAAATACAAGTTCCTTAAATTTAATATAATTATTATAAAATATAAACAATTTCCTTAAATACAAGACTCTTTGAGTCTTCATATTTTCCCAGGAGACCAGTAAACCTGAGGTTATCTCATAAATCTTTGTCCTTTGCTCAATAACCTATATTTTTAGGGAGGTTAAAATCTTTTTCTTAACTGTTCTACCTTGTGTTTACATTTCACTTTGTAATTTGTTCTGCCACTGTTGTGTCTCCATTTTCCATCTATTTATGAACTATTCTATTCCTCAGAGGATCCACAAGTTTATTAGAATTTTTTGTAGTTTTTTCCCAAGTTGCCAAGTCTCATGCTCATATTTTCTATTATCTTTCATTATTAATAATAAAAACAAGAATAATAGCTTATATTTATATAGTACTTTAGAAATATTATTTCAATGTCACAACAACCCTGAAGGTAGATACAATAATTATCTCCATTGTGCTATTGAAGAAATTGAGGCAGACAGAGGTTAAGTGACTTCCTCACGGTCACATATCTAGTGTCTGAGGCTGGATTTGAACTCAGGTATTCCTGAATCTAGTGTTCTATCCTTTACACTGCCTAGGTGTCAACTGAATTCAAATCCATTTTTACAGGTGCCAGAACTATTTTTTTGTTTGTTTAGCTTGTTAACCACATTGAAGTTTCTTGTGGTTTGTCAAGTTTTACTCTGTAGTATCTTCTAGTTGATGTACCCTTCTTTTCTTCTGTGGCAGGGGTCTCTCCTCAGTCCCCATAATATGTTATCATTGTACTAACCACCCCCTGCCTTTCTACCTTTCATTTCATCTGCTCTTTTAAATTTTTTCTGCAAGATCACTTTCTTTATGAGACATCTCTCCTTTACCCTCTTTTATTTTGCTTTGTTTTTGTTCTATAACTTTCTTTTTGATATGTTAATTTATTTATTTTTAGTTTTCAACATTCACTTCCATAAGTTTTAAGTTTTCTCCCCCTCCCCAAGATGGCTGATATGTAGAGGCGATATAGGCTCTACATACATATTCCTATTAAACATCTATTACTTTCTTTTGAATTTATTTTTATTTTTTGAGATCATGAAAAGGGAACTAGACTTAGTTATTACCACTCACTCAGCTATCTTGTTAGAAATACTTCTTTCAGTTTCATGCCCTTTTTCTGAGCACATCTTCTATGTTTTCTTATGCACCGTTGATAAAAATTTTGAGCCGGACAAGATATATCCCTGTTATGTTTCTGTGTTGCTTTTCCCTTTAAAAGTGTTCAACCTGTACGTTCCTTAAAGCCAGTTACTTCCCCAATGTTCTGAAACATTAAGTCAGTGTAACCCAAGAGAAAAATGTGTTCCATGTTGTGAAGTACTAAGGATAGACATGTTGGTAATTGCCAAAGAACTTACCTACATTTGTTTAATGTTCAGTAAAGGTAGCCATGGGTATTTTCCTTAGACCTTTCAAGATGCTGAATGAGACATAAAAATAGCTCCAGCTGTTTTGCATTCATATTTTGCTCCTTATTTTTAGAGGACTATTATTAATATTTTATCATTTAATTATTAATTCTACCTAAAATATGTGATTAGCTGTACTGAATTCAATCAGCATTTGTACTACATTTATTTGGCCTCGTTTGTGTGTAGATGTGACCCATATATAGGGCTTTGTTTTCATGTCTCTTACATTGTTGAAAATTTGTGAAAGGCCATGGGTGAAAGAGGAAAGTAATCACACAACTTCCATTCATTTAGGAAAGATTTCCTGGAGGTGACATCAGAGCAATGTCACCAAATGAACACACCAAAGTTGGCAGGGGAAAAGATGAATTTCTCCCGTATTCCTGCTTGTTGATGTTTACTCCCCCTGAATGGAAAATTAATTACCTTATGTTTTTTTTTAAACAAGTATTTATTAAGCACCTATCCTGTGCTGGGTACTATGCTAAGTGCTTTATAAATATTATTTCATTTTATTCTCAATAACCCCAGGAATTAGGTAACTTTATTAACTTGAGGCAGGCAGAGTTACACAGCCCAACTAGGATCACAAAGCTAAGATCCGAGGTCATATTTGAACTTGGGTCTTCCTGACTCCCAAGTCCAGGTCTCTATCCATTGTGCTACTCATCTACCTCTTAATTACTTTGTACCTGTTACAGGGGCATGCTGGTAAATGTCTAACAACTGGTTCTCTGGGGGAAAAAGTACACATGACACACTTTTAGGTTTAATCTGGACTATTAATATTTTCTCTCTCATTTTCTTAAGTCTAGATAATCGATTGGACAATAAAGCCCTGATTAGTATCATGTGTTCATTTTTGGGCACAGCACTGATAATTTAATAATCAGAGCCTATACAAGCTGGCTCCAGCACCTTCTTGTGTATTATACATCCCGAGGAAGATACCTGAGGGCTGGGGCTGAGTCATTCTTGTCTTCAGGTCCCCAATGCTGAACACAATGCAAGGATACCTAATAGCTGCGTAATAAAGCCTTGTTGAAATGAATGTAATTGAATTCACTGTTGAATTCCTTTAGCCTAATTCTTTTAAATCCTTTACAGTGTAGCCCAGCTAATCCCAGTTCCATGAAGCCTTCCTTGATTTATACCACAAGAATGGATGTTTCCTCTTTTGCTCTGCTCTGGCTCTTTGTATTGTTACTTTAGACATTTCACATTCTCTGTTTTGTAGCTGTGGTGTCTATAGTACCCAACATAGGGCTTTGCTTACAGTAGGTGCTCAGTAAATATTTCTAGAAGGCAGGCAGGCAGGAAGGAAGGCAGGCAGGAAGGAATATATATTAGAGATGGGTGGTACAATGGAGAGAGAACTAGGCCTGAAGTCAGGAGCAACTGAGTTCAAATCTGACCTCAGACACTTATTATCTATGTGACCTTGTGCAAGTCACTTCTCCTCTGTTTGGCTCAGTTTCCTCAGATGGAAAATGGGGGTTTTAATAGCACCTACCTCTGGTTGGTGAGAAGATCAAATTAGATAATATTTGTAAAGCACTTAGCAAAGCGCTTGGCACATAGTAGATGTCATATAAACGTTAATTATTACTACATAGTTTTAATATAGTTTTCTTCTTCACCTTGATTCCCACCTCATCACCAATTTATTTGTATCTGTAAGTTAACATAATAGTTTTCACTTAGCACGTCTACAGCTCCAACCCAACATGTAGATACTGAAAAACTGACCCATTCTCTGTTTATAAACCTACAGCAGAATCCCAGAACTTCAGATTTGGAAGGGATCTTAGCACCCATTCCATCCCATTGATGACCAGGAATCTCCTCTTCATCCTCATCAGTAAGTAGTATTGTAGCCAACACTGGCATTTGAATTCCCCAGTGCTAGGAATTCACTGCCTCCTAGGGAATCCCATTCTACTTTGGAAAGGATATCATTTGAATGTATTTTTCCCACTTGTAGCAAGCTGATATTTGCCTCCTTGTAACTTCTACTCATTGCTCTTAATTCTGGCTTCTGGGGTTGATCAGATCAATGCACAGAATCCCAGAATTTCCACCTTGGAAAGATTCTCATCTATCATCTAATCCAACCCATCCCCCAGAAGGCTACTATATCAGACCAGAAGAGTCATTACCCAGCCTGTGTCTGAAGAAGCTCAGGGAGGAGAAGCCCCCAGCTCTAGGAGCAGCCCATCCTACTTTTATACCGATGTTATATTGATAGTTTTGGGGAAACTTTTTCCTGACATCAAACTCGAATTTGTCTCATTGTCACATCATCCACTGCCCCTGATTTCTCCCTGTGGACAGAAGCAGATAAAACTCAATTCTCTTTTCCACATACCAGCCCTTTAAATATCTGAAAGTAGCTTCATTTCCCCCCTCAAGTTTTCTTTTCTCTAGGCTAACTATTCCCAGTTCTTCTAACCAATGGACTCAAAACCTTTCACCATCCAAGTTACTTGTATCTTCTCAATGCTTCCGAACTTGCTAGTGTTACTAAAATGTGGTATCCAGATTTCAACAAAATATTCTGAAGGTCATCTGACCAGGGCATAACATACAAGGCCTTACACACAGAAAGACTCTCCATCTCTCTGTCTCTTTCTCTGTCTGTCTCTCTGTCTCTGTCTCTTTCTCTCTGTCTCTCTCTCTCTCTCTCTCTCTCTCTCTCTGTATATATATACATATATATATATATATGTATATACATATATATATGTATATATATATATATATATAATGTATTTAGATAGCTTAATAGCATTTTTTCAGGCACCTAGGTGGTACGCTTGACAGAGTGTTGGGCTTGGAGTAAGGAAAACTCATCTTCCTGAGTTCGAATTTTGCCTCAAACACTTCCTAGCTGGCTGACCCTGAGCAAGTCACTTAACACTATGTACCTTGGCTTCCTCATCTGTAAAATGAGCTGGAGAAGGAAATGGCAAATCACTCCAGTATCTTTGCCAAGAAATCCCCAAATGGGGTGAAGGAAGAGTGGGACACGCCTGAAACAACTGAATAACAATAAATATCACTTTCATTTCTTGGTTACTACATCATATCACTGACTCATCTTAAGCATGAAATCCTCCCAAATCCTGAAATCTTTTTCTGACAATGTACTGAGTAACCATGCCTTCCCCATATTATGCTGATGTAGTTAATTTTTTGACTCCAAGTATGAGATGTTCCATTTAGAATCTTAAAAACCTTGGCTTCCTCTAAGACCTTAAGCTTAAGTACTACCTTCTACAGGAGGCTTCACAAGACTTCTTCTGGACAATGCTTATGATGCTGTCTCATGGAATTTCCCTTAGCACCTAGGACCTTCTTGCCTTGAAACATCCAACAGACTTCTTATCTTGGAAAATTCCTTCAAAAGGTCCATCCCCTTCTCCAATTAATGAATTCTTATTGAGGCCTCCATTTTTGTAGGGCTTCAAGCTATCCAGCCTTAATTCCTCTCCCATTCTGTTCTTGACTTTTTAGACTTTAGAACTAGCCCCTCCCCCAAACCATCCCTTCCCCCCCAGACACATACTTCTCTATCTCCCCCACTCCCTCACATGTGTGTGTGTACATCTTCTCCCATTAGAATGTAAGCACCTTGGGGACAGGGACTGTCTTTCTTTTTGCTTGTAGTTGTAGTCCAGTGCTTAGCATAGTACCTGGCACATAGTAAAGTCTTGTTAAATATTTCATATTTTCCTTCCTTCCTTCCCTTCTTCCTCCCTTCCTTCCTTCCTTCCTTCCTTCCTTCCTTCCTTCCTTCCTTCCTTCCTTCTTTCCTTCCTTCCTTCCTTCCTTCCTCCTTGTTTTAACAACCCAGCTAGCAGCTTCAATGGGGGCTTAAGATCCCTCCGAGGCTGCTGGGACCCAGGAGGCTGCCGGGACCCAGGAGGCTGCCGGGACGCCAGGAAAGCACAGGTTCTTTTTATCTGCTTAAACAAGGAAAGCACAGTGAAGGGGTTGACCAGCTTTCTTTAATCCAGCATTCAGTTAGCATACAGACAACATTCATTTAGTTCAGGTGAAAACGCCAGCATTCAGTTAGCATTCAGTTAGTTCAGGGGAGCATACAGACAAGCATCAAGAGACAGACCAAATACAGATTCATTGACTTACTTCAGGGGAAAAAACCAGCACCCTGAGGTTCAAAACATTCATTTAGTTCGGGGGGAAACAAACCAGTATCCCAAACCTCAAAACCAAAATACAAACAAGTTACAAATATCAACAGACAGGCCCAGTACAATTCATAGTTACCAACATCTGGGCTCGCCTGAGAGCAAGGCCTGGCCCAGAGTCACCCTTGCTTGCCGCTGCTCCCACACCAACCGGAAAAGGAAAGAGAGAGCTTCAAGCTGTCCTCTCCCCTCTTATAGAGTTTTTGACATCATCAAGTGCCGCCTGAATGACCAGGGCCGATTGGTTCTTGACTTGGCCCCTCCCCCTAGCGTAGACCAGGTTCTGGAGCTAACACCTCCCCTCAGCCAGCCCCATGACTCATCACACAGGAAGTTGTCTGCTTCCTGGAATGCTCTTTGGGCTTCCTGCCCCGGAAGAGCAAGCCCCAATGTCCAGGGAAGCTCAATGAGGTAAGCTGAGTCATTCAAAGAAAACAAAGGCCATTCTGGTTACATTCCTCTCTTCCATAAGGCAATAGGAGAGTCTTTTGCTAATCCTATTGATTTGAGTCCCCATTCTAGAGTTATTCCCATTATCTACTGCCAGTACTTAGTGTCTCACTTCCATTTATCCAATTAACAATGTTTAGATTTTATAAAAGGACATTTACTGTGAATAAATAGTAAGGAATCATATACCATCTCGGTCCCTAGTCCCTGGGGAGATTAGGCTCCAACTCAATTCTAACCGTGTATACCTTTTGACCCAGCCATCCCCCTACTGTGTCTTTATCCTGAAGAGATCAAAGAGAAAGGAAAAGGACAAAAATGCACAAAAATATTTCTAGTAGTTCTTTTGTGGTGGTAAAGAGTTGGAAATTGAGAGGATGCCCATCAGTTGGGAAATGACTGAACAAGTGATATGTGATTGTAATGGCATACTATTGTGCTATGAGAAATGATGAGAGGGCTGGTTTAGAAAAACTTGGGAAGACCTGTAAGAATTGATGTAGAATGAAGTGAGCAGAACCAAAAGATCGTTGTACGCTGTAGCAGCGATGTTGTAACAATCATCACCTTTTAAGGATCTAGCTAATTTTATTAATTCAATGATCTAAACAATTCCAAAGGACTCATAATGAAAAATGCTATCCACCTCCAGAGAGGGAAATGATGGCCTCTAAGTACAAATAGAAGAATAATTTTTTCACTTTACTTTTCTTGTTTTTTTTGTCAACATGGCTAATATGGAAAAATATTTTGCATGATTTCACATGTATAATTGATATCATATTGCTTGCCTTCTCAATGGGGTGGGGAAGGACTGGAGGGAAAGAGAGAATTTGGAACTAAGAATTTCTAAAAATGTCAGAAAATGATAATTTTTTAAAAGCTGTTTTTTTAAAAAAAGCTGTTTATAAAAGCAAACATCCACTGAGTTCACTTCTAAATTCAGCATAGTCAATGGTGAGTGGCTTTGGCTCCCATTTGGCTGCCTTTGATGTATTCTAGGTCAGACAGGTCGCTTGGGATTTCACTCCTCATTATCTTAGCTTCTGGCAAATCCCAGCATACACTCCAACTCCCAGACTTCTGGCACTTGTTATTCTGACCTTTTGAAACTCCCAAGGTTGCATCCATCTCCCATACTCCTACAGTAAAGAACAAAAGCAAAAAGGCAAAGAACAGTGGCCCATTTTAACAAGACCTCATGTCAGCTCCATGAGACAGGTATCACTGAAGGACACTACTCTCCAACTAGAGAAAGCTTGTCTCTTTCACTCCAATGCAGCTAGGCAGGAAAAAGGAAGAAGCTTGTTTTGACCAGTTGGTATTTTTTTTCATTCGCCCTGTCCCAGGTCAGCAGGCAATCAAAAGTCTATCTCTTTTCCAGCATGGTTTGCAGTCTGGAACTAATCATAACATTATGGCAATTGTGGCACACATGTGCCAAAGTCCATGTGGGCAGTGGATCACCTGAGCACACTAGATTCACTGGCCAGAATCTCTGTGACATATATACATGTTATCTTCTTTTGTTTAGAGAATATAAGCTCCTTGAGAGTAAGAACTCTTTCATCATTTGTCTATATTTTGTCCATATATCCATATATCCCCAATATTAGCAGGTACTCAAAATAATGTGCCATGGTAGGTACTCAAAACAATGTTTGATTTATTGATTTATATATCCTTATTTAATTTCATCTTTCAGATTCAGGCCAATGTTATAGCATATTAATATCTTTTGGGTTCTTAGCTCTGTGATCCAATGACCTCATTCACTCCTCTGGTACTGGGCCTTCTGCACATTTGATGAGCATTACATTTATGCCTTTATCTAGATCAGTGTTTCCAAACTTTTTCGCTTACATACCGCTATCAGTATTTAAAAAAAAAACCTACTAACCTCAACATATGTACATTTATTTATTTGTAAATTATGTAATACACTATTGTATTAGTATATTATGTTTATCACAAAACAGGGCAGGTAAGTAGCATAGTGGATACAGCGTAGTCCCTGGAGTCAGGAGGACTTGAGTTAAAATCTGAACTCAGACCTTTACTAGATATGTGACCCTGACCAAGTCACTTAACCTTATTTGCCACAGTTCCTCATCTCTAAAGTGAGCTGGAGAAGGAAATGGCAAACCACTCCAATATCTTTGCCAACAAAGTCCCAAATGGGATCCTTGAGAGTCAGACATGACTAAAGTGACTCAACAACAAACATCACAAAACATAGACAAAAATGAAAAATTTAAAACTGTGAAATAAAATGAACTAAAGAACACTTTAAAAAGATTTTCCTTTTTAAGGGTAGGTATTGGACCAGTGATTTCATTGGAGTCCAAAGTAAATCCATGGAATTCTTCCCTAGTGATGCGATCAACTCTTTGGAGGTTGGAAAGGAAGGTCCCGTCCCACTCTTCCTGCAATAATGTATCCCTGTGATCTGGTCACACATAATCACATTTACCGTGTACCCATTACAATCCAGTACTTCCCCATTCTACTCCCTCTCACCACTGTACAAGCTCCCACCCTTCTTCCTTCTGTGCTGGGGCATTGTCCTTTTAGAGCATTATAACCTAGTAATGACCTAGGCACCTGCAGCAGCAACTGTCACAGTGCCATCAGGAAAATTTCTCTTCCTCCAGCATCCCTACCACCTGCTTGCCAGATAACTCTGCGGCTATGGGAGGCACCCCTGGAGGGCAGCTTCTCTGCTCTGGGGCAATAACCTGTGAATAAGAACCCTGTTCCACTCCCTTTAAATTTTGGGTGGGATAGAATGAGTCACACAGTTTAAGCAGGCATGGATGAGTTGTGATCTGAATTTCAGATCTCATCATGTTATGTTTCTCTGAAATCCACCTCTCTTCTGAGCTGTCCTATTTCTGTTGAGGACACTAATATTCCTTCAATCACCAGGTTATCAGTCTTGGCATCATTCTTAATTTCTCACATTTAACCATCTCACATCCCTGAGCAGTTGCCAAATCTTATCTTTTCAATCTTCACATCTCTCCTCCATGTCTTTATCTCTCCACTCATACAACCACCGCCTTATCGGCTCAAGCCCTCATCACCTCACACCTGGATGATCACTATGGCATTTTCATTGGTCTCTCCAACTCAAGTCTCAGCCCTGTTTCAGTCCATCATCTATGCAGCTGCCAAAGTGATTTTCCTAAGTGTAGATCTGGTCATACTACCTCCATAAAATCCACTGTTTATCTGTTGCCTCTAGCATCAGAGGACAGCATTGTGGCATTTAAAGCCTTTCCTAGCCTGGGCCCAATCTGTTTTTCCCTGTTGGGCAGTATTCTCCCTCTAGCACTTTATAATTCAACCAAACTGGTCTTCTCTCTGTTCCTTACTCATAACACTTCATGTCGCATCTCAATGACTACACTGGACATTCCCCATACCTAGAGTGCACCACTTCCTTCTCACTCCTACCTCATAGACTCTCTCTCTTTTAGAAATGAAGCTCAGACACCATTTCCTGCATGAAGTTTTTCCTAATTCCTTTCAAATGTTAGTTTCATAATACTCATGTGCACACAAATATGTAACATGTGTATACCCACATATGTATCTGTATGGAAATATGCATATATATGTATGTATATATATATATATATATATACATATTACTCTTCTTACTACTGCATACTTCAGTCTAGTCAAACTGGCCTTTTTGCTATTCCTCATATTCATACAAAAACACAGCTAAACTTTCCAAAAAAACATGAATAAGAAAGTAAAGTCTGATACTATCCATTAAGCAGAACTACATAAACTACATAAATGATTTACATTGAAAACTTTCCATTGAGTTGAAATCAGTGACCATATGCTTTGCTCATTGGTTTTGTATTGAATATCTGTGGAGTGAACACAAGAAATAGGACTCCTGGAGAAAAGCTATTCTGTTCACTGACTCTGTTAAGACCTGTCATTTGATTGTTTTATCAAGTATCTCTCAATAATAAAGTATTGAAAAAGAAAAAGAAAGTTCAGCTGCTTGGCTAGCTGTATCAATAAAATTAAATGAATTACTAACAATTATTATCTACACATCCACCTTATACCCCATGGAAAACGGAATGATTATTTAAAAAACCATATCATAGTCAATCATATTGGTCTCAAAAACAAAAGGATTTTTTTGTATTGTTAATAAAGAGATCCATTGTGGATAGAAATCTGACTGTGAAGATCGATATTCATGTTTTGCCTTTTGTACACTGTTTGTGTGATCTTGGGTAAGTCACCTAACCTCTCAGTGCTCTTTGGAAACTTCCTAAAACTAGAAGCCTTATAGAATGTGCAAGATTAAATTAACAGAGGTAGTTTCCTCACCGTGGAAGTCCCTATATCATAGATCCCTGGGGCATTCCATGGGAGACCTTCTTCAAGTTGACATGGAACTATTAATAATTACTCTTTGAGTTCTGCCATTTAATCTCAAATCCATCTAATTGTATTAATGTCCAGACCAAATCCTTCCACCTTTTTATAAAAGTAGCATGTGATTCTTTAGAAAAAGATTTGGTAAAATCTAGACAAATTATATCTATAGCATTTCTCTGATCTACCAGTTTAGCAACCATGTCAAAAAAAAAAAAAAGAAATGAAACTACCAAAAAAGGAAAAACTGCTATGGCCTGATAGGACTTGTTCTCTGTGAAGACATGCTGCCTTCCCCCACCCCCATTGCTTCCTCTTTTTGATATTCACTGAACCTGAGCAAGTCATTTAACCCTGTTTGCCTCAGTTTCCTCATGAGTAAAATGAGCTGGAAATGGAAAATTCGAACCACTCCAGCGTCTTTGCCAAAAAAACCCCAAATGGAGTCATGAAGATTTGGAAAGGACTGAATGATAAAATCAGCACAATCAACCATCTCTTTAAAGATACATTCTAGAATTTCCCCAGCAATCAAAGTCCTATCATTCTCACACTCTATCTCCCTACCCTTTCTGACAATTAGGACAACACTTGTCTTTTTTTTTTGGTTCCTCTCCACCTCTTATGGATCTTCTAAATGGCATTGACAATGGCTTTGGAATCACATCTACCAGTCCTTTCACATATAGTTGTCTCAACCAGGTGACTTCATCAACTCACTTTCTTCTTACTTTTCTTGGGCATCAACTCCTTTAGTCATTTGTGTTTTGTTCTTTTCAGTGAGAAAGTGTAAAGGTCACTCTCCCCTCCCGATCCCTTGTTTTTAGAGGAAGGAGGCTCAAATTCATGCATCCTGAATTGATTAGGGTCAGCTACATTGCCCATGGTGTATTCAGATGAGCAGACCACCTGGAGCATGTCATGGCCTATTAGATGTGAGTTAAACACAGACACCAGGAAGCTAGAGGTCTGTGGTTGTTGTTGTTGAGATTTAAAATCTATTCTATCATCACGTACTGTGGAACCAATCAAGATTCGGGTAAGAGGATCTTGAATCATAACTCTATTCTGTTCCTTAGTAGCCAAGTCAAACCTAATTTCCACTGTGCTGTATTCCAGTTAGATGAATCTCCTTGAAATTCTGAGATTTTGTGACACTGAGACTATCTCACACATCAAAACCTGATCATGACAAAAACTGAGAAATGTTCCTGGAACTACTTCCTTCACTCCTTGAAAGCCCTGGCAGCTGCATTTGGGTGGGGATGTGGTAAAGAGTGAGGGCCAATTGGGTGTGTTTTGTGTCAAGTTTGTGTCAAAGTCTTTATGGCTTTGAGAGATGGAACACACATTCCCAGAGGCAATGCTGTACATGAAGTGTTAGGTTCACAGGCTAGCCCATAAAAAAGGCTAGATTTACTTCATCACGCATTTGTTAAGTACCTACTGTGTGTAAAACCCAATGTGAGGCACTAATGATACAAAGATGAATGACACAAGCCCTGCCCTCCAAGAGCTTATAGTCTTCTAGTGGAGAAAGAACTGGGACACACAGAACTCTGATACAAATATTTGAAAAAAACTTTTGAAGGTACAGACAAAGTGATTGGAAAGGGTTAAACATCATGGGAAAAGGAGCAGAAACAGAGAAATAAGCAGAAGGAGAACTCCATAGGGCATTGATCATAGTATGGAGTTAATTCAGTAATAATAAGTGTAACATTACTCTCTGCAGGACCAGGACAAACAGAATGGAATTGAGGTGTGAACCTCAATTCAGACCCAACCTGGAGAGTCACCAGTGGTGGGTAAAAGGCTCTTTCTTCCTAAGGTCTATGCCTAGGGTCTTCTAAAGGAAGCCCTAGGCCCTTATGGGATTTCTCAGAAAATCAATACTGGCCACAAAGAGGGGATGCAGTTGAAGAATATTTGGTTCATGTTTTCATTAGTTTTTCTTTCATGTCAGCAAGATAGAGGAATGATGGTGATGCGTATGAAGCTGTCTTACCTCTGGACAGGGGGCCTAGAAGGCATTATGGAATCATAGATTTAGGAGAGACTCCACAGGTTATACTAACTACTGAGTGAGAGTGAGAGACTTAGCTATGTACCTTTACTGGGGTGCAGAGAAGACTAGGACATTGACTCAGCTATGGAACGCAGCATTCCTTTTGTGAGTTGTAGTATCCTCCCTTCTTTCCTTACAGCATGGCTACTAAAGGCTTCTCTACTGTTTCCCTGGGAGCTCTCAGACCTTACTATCAGCTGGCCTAGATGGGGGTTGGAGGAGAATTAAAACAGCAACAAAACAACACAACATTTTGCATTTAGAATAGACTGAGAAAAGCCTTGAAGAGAATACACATCCCAACCATGGGCAAAATGGACTTTAACCACAAAAGGGAGAGAAAGCCAGGCCATCACATCTCTCAGCAAAGCTGGAAATAACAAATACTGCTTAGAACCTCAGAATCCCAGCAAGGCCTACTCTACCACCCCACCCCCATCCCTGCTCTTGGAGGCAGGAGGATATAGTTTATGAAAAAAGAGAGAGTTAATGATTACAGTAATTTAATCCTGTCCATGCTGCCGTTCATTACTTTAACACAAAGACAAAATAGTAGCCTAGGGATTGCTGACGCGGAGGGTTTTTCCTCTCCATGTGGAATGTATATTTATGGACTTTTTCATTTATAGGCTGTGTGTGTTAGAAAACGTGTGGTGTGTATTACATGGACAGGGAAACCCTCTTATAATGAATCCCAGAGGGTGGGAGAACATGGTGTTGAGTGTGAGCATTCAACTTACCATGTTCCCCACACTCTGATTGACATGGCCCACCCTGGGGAGGCAGCTCACTGGGACACAGACTAGATGAAATTCCCAGTCAATGGGAAGGCAAATCTGATGCCATTGATTTAGGGACACGTGTATATGTCAAGAATGAACCTGCAACTTCTTCCATATTGGTATGTTAAGTGGTATTTGAGGGGAGCTGGGAAAACTCCCTGCCTCAAAGCCCTCTCTTTTCCATTGCCTCATTTTATCAGCCTCTCACTATGACTGAAATCCCACCATTAGGAACCCTCTTCATTGAAGCATTGGGCTTGGTGTCAGGAAGACCTGGATTCAAATCTCACCTGTTTGAGGTGATATTCTAGCCATGTAACCCTGGGAAAGTCAATTAACCTTTCTCAGTTGCCTCATATGTAAAATGAAGGGATTGGATTTGATAGTTTCTAAGATTAAGTAAAGTCAACAAATAAAATTTATGAAGTGCTTAGTATGTACCAGGCACTATCCTAAGCACCACAGATATAAACATAAGTAAAAAGAAAGATAGTTTTTGCTTTCAAGGAGCTTACATTCTGATGGGAGAAGACAACACATAAAAGAGAAAAGGTGAGGGGGAGATACTTGCTTGAGGTCATGGTGGCAAAGTTCAGAGAACAAGTATGGCAGACCTGAGCCCTTCCTCCAAATGGAGGCTTTGGGAACTCACCAACAAGAAAAGAGGTCCAAAAGGGAGGAGGGAAAAGACGAATTGTGATAATAAAGTCTGTAGAGTAGGGGTGTCCCTTCCAGTTCTGAACCTGTAGTCCTGGATGTTGCAGAAGGTTAGATTTCAGGTAGATATAAAGAGATTTCTGAAAAATTAAAAGTGGCTGAGTTAATAGTAAGCTCCTTATCACTCCAGAACTTCATACCGAGCCTAGATGGCCCATTTTCAGGGATGTTAGAGGGAAGCTTCTAATGAGTTGGCTCAAATGACATCTGAGGTCTCCACCACCTCTGGTAATCTATAAGGCTTTGAAAATGCAAGGACCCTTGGAGGATCCACACTAAGCAGATGCCATTGTCCATTTGCCAACTAAGTGTGATGTAGTTTATGGAACTCTTCCCAGTCCTATCTAGGAATACCTGTATCTATGGAGTTAGGGGCAAAGGAGGAAGTCTGGTAGTGTAGCCACAGTGTGGGCCCCAGGTGCCTTCTAGGCCACCCACCTTGAGGCCACATGTGGCCTTCCAGGTCCTCAAGTATGGTCCTTTGACTGAATCCAAACCTCACAGGACAAAACCGCTTAATACAAAGGATTTGTTCTGTAAAACTTGGACTCAGTCAAAAGGCTGTACCCTAGAATCTAGGCACTATAGAGGCATCAAGCGTACAGAAGCAGAGTAGAAAAGGTGAACTTTATTGATTTTATAGCCCCCTGGGTCCGATTCTATAGCATTGCTGAGAGAAGCTGGAGCAGCTATTCAGAGGTATCCCCATTTTTTTCCTTAGGTATTGTGCCTTCTCTCCCACTCCCCAAGACGTGAGAAGAAGTCAGCTTCATTGAGTTATACCCAGGGATATCCCCTTCTGCAATTAGAAGCTATGGGTGGGAAACAAGGAACAATCTCTGAAGTTGATGGAGAATTCAAGGGTCACTTGAGCTATAGTTTGTGGAAGACTAGATTAAGAGTTGGAAGGATGCTTAAAGATCATGTACTCCAACCCCCTACTCTAGAAAAACAGGTCACAGTGATGCCACATGACTTTCTCCATGTTGCACAGCTTATAAATGGCAAAACCAGGATTCTAACCCAGGCTCTTTGACTCCAAATCTAGCGCTTTAGTATCATCAGATTTAGAGCCAGAGGGGCCATGGTAATCATTTAGTCAGATTCCCTCCTTTTGGAGAAAAAGTTAACTGAAGCTTAGAGGGATGAAGTGACTTGGCCAAAGTCATACAGATAACAAGCAATAGAGCTGTGATTAAAATCCAGGGTCTTTGACTTTGACTTCAGTCAAACCCAGGGGTATTAACACTGTTAGCAGGATGGTCACTAAATATAGAAGATGACAGCATGACAGTATTTCCTCACTTACAGTAGGCTCACACCCTGTACAACACCTTCACAGGGCAATTAACTCTGAGAAATGGAAATGATTAAAAATCAATTAAGACATCATTTCTAAAGAAATGAAGGAGAACGGTATTGGGAGTTTTCAGGGATAACTCATTTCCTTTGCAATGTCTTCCCTACAAAGAAAACACATGGCCATCCGTGGTCTTGGCCAGAGAACTCCAGGAGAAGGATGAGAATACCATTCTGTTTTTTCTTATTCCTGACCATTTGCAATGCTGGTGGAGTTGTAGCAAGTGTCAAACCATCTTAGAGAGAGACCACCAGGTTCTCAAAGAATAGAGATTCTTTGAATAGGGGCAAGGCGGGCACTATACTGAAAGCAAAACCTTTTGGGGAAGCAGAGTTAATAAGTCTGATCCTTATTCCATCTATTAGCCCTCACAGTGACCTCCTGATGATGATATATGCCTGGTTATCATTTAAAGCACTAGCTGCACCTTCTCTCATAGTCTTCATCATACTGGTCCTCAATGGGGAATCAGAATACACCTGGTTCCTTAATCCCTTTGTCTAACTCAGTAACTTTTGAGTAAGTAACTTGTTCACTCAGTAACTTTTCTTCTTATGACAACCTCAGAGTTAAAATTTTCCACTCAAAATCATGGTATCTGTACTATACCATCTTACCTCCTTTCTAAAGGAGCATCTGGTTCAACATCCTGTTCTCTTTCTCCACTCTTGCCCTTATATAGCAGACTTTAATATTCACAAAGGTACCCCCTCAACCTCCCTAATGTCCTTAATTCCATAACCCACTCCTTCACTGCACTTCTGCCACACTTACAGATGATCACACACTACATCTTGGCCTTAACCGCAAGTGTTCCACTTCCCTAGTAAGAAACTCTGACATTCCCCTACCTAACTTCAATTTTATGATCTTGACATTATTCTGAACCCCTTAATCTCCCATATACCACATATCCAATCAGTTGACAAATTTTGCTGTTTCTGCCTTCCCAACATTTCTTCCTTCTCTTTACTCACAACACTACTTCTAGATTATTGCAACAGCATCCTAATTGGTCTCTGTGCCTCAAATCTCTTACCTTTCCAGTCCATTCTACACATTGTTGTCAAAGTAATTTTCCTTATGGACAAATTTGAATATGAAACTTCCCTACTTAACCAACTTCTGTGGATTTCTATTGCCTTTAGAATAAGATATAAACTCTTTTGTTTATCCTTTAAAGCCCTACACAAACTGGGCCCACTTATATTTCCAGATGCATTAGATATTATGCCCTTTTAGCACTTTGTGACCCAACCAAACTGGTCCTCTCCATCCCTCACTCAAAAAACTTCATTTCCCATCTCAGTGTCTCTGCACAGGCCATAATTACAACCCACTCTCTTCTTACCTTCACTTCTCTTCGTTTAAGATCCAGTTTAGGTACAATCTCCTGCATGAGTCCTTTCTTGGTCTCACCAGCTGCTAATACCTTCCCTCCCATAGTACCTTGTATTTAATTACTTTGTGCATGTGTATATGTGTGTGTATATATACCCACATGTGCATATACATGTATATATATATATAGCTATTTACTAACTTTATGTTTATGCTATACATATTTTATATGTACTTTTCATCACCCCCAGCACACCCCATTAAAATGTATGCTCTTTGCAAGTTGAGATCATTTGTTCTTCTTAGTTGTAACCCCAATACTCAGCACAGAACCTAGCACATAGTAGTCACTTAATAAATACTCAATCAATTAATTTATTTGTAGAAATGTAGGAGATGTTTAGAAATTTCCGCTAGAAACTACAGAAGGGACATTGTTAAGGCCCAAACTTAGTGATTAATATAGATAATACAAGGAAATGGTGGAGATAATGTCAGAACTACAGAATATTTAGCAAGACATGACCCAGTGACTAGAATTATAAGTTAGAAGCTTGCTGTCTTTCGTAGATTAACAGACAATCTATGCCCATACAATAAATTCAGACCTCAAAATACTCTGGAGAACTCAACCAATGAATTGTACCATTATTGTAGGTTGAACTGTTGTTGTCCACACATTTTCAAACATGGAAACTGATCAATAAATACTTAAGAACAATGTTTTTAATAGATACTGCTATTCTCTAGATTCTCAGAATCTAAGCTACTTAAAGATTATACTTTCCACATCTTAAGACCTAAAATCACATGGGAAAAGGAAGAGGCAAACATTATTCCTGGTTGTCCTATCAAGTAGGGGCAGCAGCAAGGTATTGCAGTAGATAGAGTGCAGAGGCTTGAAGTCAGGAAGACTCATCTTCCTGAGTCTTAATCCGAGCTTAGTAGCTGTGTGACCCTGGGCAAGTCACTTAACCCTGTTTGCCTCAGTTCCCTCATCTGTAAAATGAGCTAGAGAAGGAAATATCCAATATCTTCCTCAAGAAAACCCCAAATGAGGTCACAAAGAGTTGGACAGGACTGCAATGACTCAACAACAACAAAGCCTGCCAACTACTAGGACTGTACTGAAGATGCTCCATAGGGTGAGCAAACCACATAATACTTAAAAAATATGAGTTTGTAATCATATCTTAATAAAGATTATCTATATTTTCCAATATTTAACTTTCTCCCTTCTTTATAACAAAGAGGGGAAAAAAAGGAAAAAATAGTTCAGCAAAGCTAACGAAAACATTAAAAAAAATCTGACATCTGTAGTATGTAGTCTCCCACTTCCGAAAAGAATGGAGGGAAATAAATGATTACGGATATCTCTTTGAGGGCCAATCTCACTTATTGTAATTTCACAGCATTTGGTGTCAACTATTTTTTTTGCAATTCTTTCTAGTCACAATGTTCTAGTCGTTGTTTATGTTGTTTTACAACTTCTTTTCACATTACTTTGCATCAATTCACAGGAATCTCCTGAATTCTTCTTATCTATTGTTCTTGATAGTTTAGTAGTATTCTGTTATGTTCATGTATCACAATGTGTTTGACATTTGATGTTTTTTTTTTAATTTTGTTTCTAGGCATCCTAAGCTTTTATTTAAACAATGAGAACCAGTTACTTTATCCAGTCGTGAAATATTTTGTATAAAAGAATAATGGCAGAATAATGTGACTTATCCTAGAACTCTATCTGTTTCTAGATGAGAATGAGACAACGCTAATAAACGATAATAACAATGCCTATATCTGTTGTTTTGATGAATTAAGTTGTTTTTGGTTTTTGCATGATAAGATATGAAATCGCTGAGAATAAGAGACTAGTAAAACATCAAATATTAATGACAATGGCTCACATTTCTGTACTGTTTTAAGTTTTATAAAGCACTTTTTTGTTTGTTTGTTTGGCCACAACTCAGTGGGATTGATAAGGCCAATATTACCACCCTCATTTTAAAAATGAGGAGGCTGAGGCTCAGGACTGGCTCACTCAGTTGTGACTTGTGGAAGCTGGCATTGAAAGTGGGGTCTTTTGTATTTAAGAACTAGTATTGTTTCATCCCACTCTCCATTGGGTCAGGAGTGAAAGGGGTTAAACTAGAATCAAATAGAATTTAGAGCTGGAAGGGTCCTCAGAGATTAGTTGGTGCAACTTACTTGCACTGCAGATGAAGAAACAAAAGGCTTATCAAGGTTTAGGGACATACAGGAAGTCACGGGAAAGTTACAAAACCCGGATCTAAATCTGGGTTGTTGCCTCCAAATCTAGTGATTTTTCAACTATTATACAATCTCTCTCATGGTTAGACATGCCCTCAAGTCCTCTTGGAAATAGTAGACCCCAGGAAAACCTCTGTTTCTACACAAGACTTGCCTAAAGGTTGCCTCCAAAGCAGAGATGTGTCCATTGTAAAATTCAACGTGAGCATTTGTGTTAGAAATTGGCATACGACAAATCAGGATTTGATTCATTGTGCTGATTGTATAAACTTAAGAAAGTCATAGAGATAATGTCAACATTGCAGATTAAACTTAAAAGAGTGTTATTTAACTTGCTACTAAACACTTATCAGCACGTCTTTTCTCCAAATTAAGGAAGCCCATTCCATCTCGCAACCCTCCAATTGTACATTTTGTCTATACTTTGTAAAGACTTATACATGTGTGTATTGTCTTCCCCAATAGAATATAAGTTCCTTGAGGGAAGGTACTGTTTCATTTTTGCCTCATTTTCTAATTTTAGTACCTAGAATGGTGCCTGGCACACAGTAGGTGCATAATCAATGCTTGCTGATTCATGGTGGCGATGAGTGAGATGTTGACCTCAGAACTGAAAGGGCGTGTGTGTGTGTGTGTGTGTGTGTGTGTGTGTGTGTGTGTGTGTGAGTGATTGAGGCCTTTATATCAATGTGCTGGATGGAATGAAGACCAAACTATTTCTCTATGCCCTGAGG